>NC_140577.1:0-22564 GCF_057381845.1 Rhamphochromis longiceps
ATATCTGTTATTAATCTCTTTCTCTCTTCTGTCTTTATCCTGTCTTCCTTCTCTCAGCCCAACCGGTCGCAGAAGATGGCCCCGTCCCTCCCTGAGCCTGGTTCAGCCAGAGGTTTCTTCCTGTCAAAAGAGAGTTTTTCCTTCCCACTTTGGCCACAGTGCTTGCTCATAGGGGGTCATATGATTGTTGGGTTTACATCTGTATGTATTATTGTAGGGTCTACCTTACAATATAAAGTGCCTTGAGGCGAATGTTGTGGTGATTTGCCGCTATATAAATAAAATTGATTTGAACCGAATTTTCTCCACAATAGATGTGTGTCGTTTGTCTTCAATGATGAGGTATCTGGAGACTGCTGTCTTCAAAAGTGTTTTGTCATGCTCAATGATGTTGTTTGACCACTGTCACTTTTCTGCAGCCATTGGTATAGCTAATTTGATTCCACCCCATGTTTTATAGGCAATCTCACTTTGGTTAAGTCACCCTAGCACTAGTGGTTTTAACTTAATCCAGATTAATTTAGTACAAGACTCAATAGTCCAGGTGGTAGTAATCACTGATTAGTCTGTGTTTCGGAAAGGGGATTATCAAGAACTGATTAACAATTATAGATTATATAGACGCATCTTTGTTCCCTACAAGAATTATGAGGAAACACTACACAATGTGTTACTCTTCTATCACTCCCAGTTTCAACATTTTTCCCATTTTCTTCTGAACAATTTGCCTGTTGTGCTCGAGTCAGGCTATGAGTGCATTATCACCCCAGGCTGTGTTTCAAAATAGCGCTCTATAAGCAAAGTAAGTTTCTGGGGTGGCTGTAGCTCAGGTGGCAGAGCAGGTCAGCCACTAATCAGAAGGTCGGTGGTTCGATCCCAGGCTGCCTCCTGGCTGCATGCCAAATATCCTTGGGCAAGGATACAATGCAAAGCATTGTATTAAAAAAAAAAAAATAATTACTCAAAGCAATCCTGCCCTGCTAAGACACATAGAAGGAATTTGGTTCCATTTGAGGGCGTCTTTCAAGCACAAAAAAGTAAAACACAATCCATATATGTGTATGGACATACATAAATACACACGCACACAGGTGTATAAACTAACAATATAATACACAATCTAATTCTTTTACACAGAAATTACAGGATTACAGAAGTTGATACCAAAGAGTGCAGTTGCAGTCTAGCAGTGTGACAGTTTAACCACTTAGGAGGGAGATGGCGGGGGAAAGAATTTTAATCAAAGTTAATGTCTCCACTTATTTCGAAAAGAAAAAAGAGCATACTGTCATTTACTTGCTTTTATTATTTATTTATATGCCCTCTGCGGACCATCTCTGCACTGCGTGGGTGATTAGTGGCTCCCTGCACAGTAAGGGCTGCACACAGGGACAAGACGCACTCGGTTACGATCGGATCTTCCCTGGGCAGGGGGAGGTGATGAACTGTATGCCACTTTTTCATTGGCATACATTAAGTACAATGTTTTATTGCCTACGGTGGGGCAGGTCACATACTGGGTGAAGGTGGGCAGTGTGGAGTCCAGCGAGACATGATTAAAGTCCCCTGATATTAGAAGAAGAGCTCTCGGAGATTGCGTTTGCAGTCTGCGGACCACAGAGAGTCACAGGCTACCTCCACGGATGCTAACGGCTAATAGCGCAATGTCTGTGTTGCAGAGTTATTCTTTCACAGCGATGTGCCCAGAGATACCACAACCGTCTTTAACAAACACTGCCAGCCCCCCTCCTTTCCTCTCACCGCTGTCTCTCGTCTTGTCCGCCCGCAGCAGCTGGAAGCCGGGCAGTCTACTCACAGAGGGAGTACCGGGCAGTGCCGGGATACTGCCACTGTGACCGGGTTAGCGTCATTGGCTCCTCAATCATATCAGGGAGCGATCTCACATTTAAAGTGATTACAGGAAGGAGAGATGGTGTGTGAGGTGTCCTCGGGAGACATCACCCCCGTTTCTTCCCTCACTGGGGATGTAGGGTCTGTCTGCCGGTAGCGCAGCTGCAGGGCGCAGTGCTAACAGCTGATCCCTAATGTAAACAAAGGAGCCATGCGCCGAGTGTCCAAACACGGGTGAAAAAAGTGGAGACAAAAGAAGAGAAAAGTCAACATAACTAGCGCGAAGCGGTAATGCAAGATGGCAGGATCTGATTGCTAAAACATAAGTTAAAGGTTAAGAGAAGTAAAGAGGAAAATAAGAAAGAAGCTCAGAAATGAGCAGAGCTAGCTCTGCTCATTACCTGTTAGCTGCCATAACAGGTAACACAGTTAAGGTTTCAGAAAAAGTATTCTGTCGTTTGTTTGCTCGATCATGCCTTAAACACATCAAAATGCATAGTGGGATTATAATACAAGTGAATACTGTGACAAGCACTGGTACTGAATAGGCAATCATTTAGCAGCAAGGTGAATCGGTGATGCATTAGTGTGGTCTGCACTTCCTCTTCTTTGATTGGGTGAAATGAGTTGAAAGTAATTGGATGAGGGAACCATGGGGAGTGCCCTGCATAATTTCAATAAAACGCCGTTTTAAACGCCGTTACAGCTGGCAGAGAACGCCGTAAAAAACGCCGTTCAAAGATGCATAAAAACGGCGTTTTGTGCCGAGTAGCGTAAAAAACGGCGTTTCCGTCTGTCTATGAACGCCGCTTTTTACGTCACTCGGATGGTGCGTTCAGGGCGCCATCCGAGTGGCGGAAAAAGCGGCGTTTGTCGGAACAGAACGCCGTTTTTTTTTTTGGCGTTTTGAATAATTAAACGGCGTTTTTTACGCCATTTCTTAACCAAACGGGTTAGGAAAGTGGTGAATTTTGGCTCTAATGGCTTGCCATACAGGACCTGTCAGTGGTCTGGATAGCATTTGGAGCTTCGTTAGCAACCCGGCATTTCATCTCCGACAAAGTTATCCCGAGAGAAGTACAGCAAGTGTGTAAGTCCATCTCTGAATGTTTGTAAAGCATTCCTGCGTTAAGCTTAACAAGCGACTGCCTCTTCTTGATGCTACTTCAATCATGAAACTGCTTAATGATCAGCTGATCAGCTTTTCTGTCGCCAGTACGTCTCTCTTGTTTGTTTTTGGCCCACTTTGCACCAGAAAGAGGAAACCAGCGGCTGAACAACAGCAGCACGTTTAAACTTGATAAGCTGTTGTTAGAATGTATTTAATATTACTTTCTACACCAGGATCTTTTTCTACGTAGCTGACGCTGGTAACTGTGCAGGGGCGGATCTAGCAAAGTTTAGCCAGGGGGGCCGATAGGGCATTAACAGGGAAAAGGGGGCACAAAGACATACTTTTCTTTCTTATTCTCATTTAAAATGTCTAGCTTTTAATAAATAATTATCTGACACCCAAAGTTTTAATTTGATGTAAAAGGAATTGAAGTCAATTACTGTATATAGTGACTATTAAGTCTAATATACACTCAACAAAAATATAAACGCAACACCTTTGTTACGGCTCCCATTCCCCATGGGATGGACGTAGAGATCTAAAATTCATTCCAGATACACAATATAACCATCCCTCCCAAACAGTGGTCACAAATCAGTCCAAATGTGTGGTAGTGGGCACATCTGCTATATTCAGAATCAGAATCAGAATCAGAATGGGGTTTATTGCCAGATGTTGAGGTTTACAACATTAGGAAATTGCTGAATATTGGGGTATCTCAAGAATATTGAGATAATCCATCCCACCTCACAGGTGTGCCACATCAGGATGCTGATCTGACATCATGAGTAGTGCACAGGTGTACCTCAGACTGCCCACAACAAAAGGCCACCCTGGAATGTGCAGTTTTTTGCGCTATTGGGGGTCTGGGGACCCAGAACCGGTCAGTATCTGGTGTGACCACCATTTGCCTCATGCAGTGCAACACATCGTCGCATGGAGTCTATCAGATTGTCAATTGTGGCCTGTGGAATGTTGGTCCACTCCACTTCAATGGCTGTGCGAGGTTGTTGGATATTCGTAGGAACTGGTACACGCTGTCGTATACGCCGGTCAAGCACATCCCGAACATGCTCAATGGGTGACATGTCCGGTGAGTATGCTGGCCATGCAAGAACTGGGACATTCTCAGCTGCCATCTGCCCTGAACAATGTGAACCATGATTCATCCGTGAAGCGCACACCTCTCCAACGTGCCAGACGCCATCGAATGTGAGCAGTTGCCCACACAAGTCTGTTACGGCGACGAGCTGGAGTCAGGTCAAGACCCCGATGAGGACGACGGGCATGCAGTTGAGCGTCCCTGAGACGGTTTCTGACAGTTTGTGCAGAAATTGTTTTGTTGTGCAAACCAATTGTTCCAGCAGCTGTCTGGGTGGCTGGTCTCAGACGATCTTGGAGGTGAACCTGCTGGATGTGGAGGTCCTGGGTTGGTGTGGTTACACGAGGTCTGCGGTTGTGAGGCCGGTTGGATGTGCTGCCATATTCTCTGAAACGCCTGTGGAGACGGCTTATGGTTGAGAAATGAACATTCAATGCACGGGCGACAGATCTGGTTGACATTCCTGCTGTCAGCATGCCAATTGCACGCTCCCTCATTGCTTGTGGCATCTGTGGCATTTTGCTGTGAGACAAAACTGCACATTCCAGGGTGGCCTTTTGTTGTGGGCAGTCTGAGGTACACCTGTGCACTACTCATGATGTCAGATCAGCATCCTGATGTGGCACACCTGTGAGGTGGGATGGATTATCTCAATATAGCAGATGTGCCCACTACCACACATTTGGACTGATTTGTGACCACTGTTTGGGAGGGATGGTTATATTGTGTATCTGGAATGAATTTTAGGTCTCTACGTCCATCCCATGGGGAATGGGAGCAGTAACAAAGGTGTTGCGTTTATATTTTTGTTGAGTGTATACCCTAGTAAGCTATAGTACTTTTTCCTTTGGGAAGGTACCATCTGTGGAGTCTGCAATTTTGTTGAAGAAAGATGTTGAATCTATTTAATATTTCTTGAAAAATAATTGATTTCTGTGCATTTTTTTTCACACTGCATCAAATTAAGGTTGATTACGTCGATTAAGCATCATGAGGTGGAGCGTGAGGGGTGGTTCCCTATTTTTTATTTATTTATTTTTGTTGTTGCTGGGAGTTGGAATCCTATTAGTTAGGTTGCTTAATATTTACGCTAAGTACTCTTTAAAATACCAGAATAGGGAGGATGGTGTAGGTTTAAGTTTATTAGATTGATCAGTATTGCTGAACTATGAAATATTGTTTTTGCATACAGGTATAACAGAATAGCTTTAGTGTAGTTGTTGTTTTAAACTTGAGTATGAACTTATACAAAATGCAGCAAGATATTTAAAAAAACTGTTTTGTTGATTAAAAAACACTATCGGATTCATATCGGTATCGGCAGATATCCAAATTTATGATATCGGTATCGGACATAAAAAAGTGGTATCGTGCCATCTCTAATTCATACTACTTCATTTCTTTGCTTTCTGACTAACCTTTGTCTTTTTATTTCTTACCTGCCATCATCCCTGGGAGTTGCTGGACAAAAGATGGTAGCCAGGGTTTGAAACCATTAAATATGAAGGAAGATAATTGGACCACACCACCACTTCCTGCTGAAGGGGGGGAATGTGTGTTTTCTTTACAAAGTATTTGTATTTAATTAAATATTTGAGTTTAGGGTTTAATGGGGTTTTTTGATTTTCTTCTTTAGTGTTTAGTTTATTAACAAACTAGATTGTACTGCATTGTTTGTGATTTATGATTGTGTTTTGTTTGTTACCCCTCATGTGTCACAATGGTCTGATCAGCCATTAAATATACCCTTGTATGTCATTTCATGTTTAGGTCAATTATGTATGTTTGGGCAGTCATTTGGTTTGTTAAGTTTGCAGTCTTTGCCTGTGTTCAGTTTTGTTTCTTTGACCTCTTTTATGAGCTCAACATTTATTGCTTTTGTAAATATAATTTTTTGGGGTTAAATAAATGAAAAGTATATTTCTCTAATAATTCCTGGGACTCCTCCTGTTTTTCAACTTGGTCCATCACAGGGGGGGAAGTCCATACAAACAATATTCATTTCTAAATTATTAATTAACAAACTTGTGCTTAAAGTGCTTTGTCAATATTGTAGAAAATGTTAAACTTAATCATCATCTCGGCCTCCTCTGACGACCTGTTTGCTGCTGTCTGTTGCTGAAAGGCAGTGGGGAGAGGGGACACTTGGGCAGTGCATTTATTGCAGCATATAATGTGTTTCCTGGATACACTGTGCTTTTTCAGCATTCAAAGATTGATGGCACCGTGTCAGATCACTGGCTATGAATTTCAGACAGATCAGGCCTTAACAAAAAAGTTATCAATAGTTCTTTTCATCTTTTCTTATTACCCACAGCTATATCCACTTCTCTCAGGCCTAGGCTGCTCACTAGGGCTGGGTATCATCACTGATTTCTATAATCCATTCAATTCCAGTTCTCAAAGTCCTGATTTGATTCAATTTAGCCTCAGGCAGTCAGAAATATTATAGTTCTGATCATTTATCAGTACTAATACATGTGAGACTTCATCAGAATTGTGAACATCACAGCACATGCCTTTGTGTGAAAGTAACTGAGAATAAAACACAGAAAAACATGAAGAAGATTTTCCTGGTCTGGCTTTTTATAGCAGATAACCTTAAAAATATTCTGCAAAATTCTGCAATTTTGCATAATTTTAAGAAGTTTAAATTTCTTCAGTATTGAACAGCAGAAATTAGGCTTTCTTGTCCGAGGTCATTTAAGTGAAAAAAGAAAAAGACAGCGCTGTAAACAACGGTAGACTGATGGGTAACAAGCGAATGAATAATGCCGAAAACAGAGATTTGAGACGGGAAACTGTTCCTGAAGAGAGAGCTCTGCACGAAGTGTGATTTTTATCGTGGTGGAAGCAAAACAGCAAAAGTCAGAGGGAATTCATGACGACATTGATCAAATGTTAAGCGTAGTTTGCTGCTTCTTTTGCTGCTGGCTCGGCGAATTTTGGTTGGAGAGAAACAAAACCTGCAGCTCAGAATCAGCGCAAAACAGACGTAAACACAGAACGGACCCGACAGCTCCGACAGTGTGTCCGTGTTCGGGCTGTCGGGTGAGAAAGCCGAGAAAGACAAAGCTGATTCTGATGCGTGGGGTCCGCTCTGTGATATCTGTGAATCAGAGAGGTCCCGCCGGTGACTATCTCTGATTGGTTTAGTCCACGATAGGGGCATAATGTGTGTCTGTTGTTGACCACACCGAGAGTTGCAGAGATATTTTTTTTGTTACCAGAATAGTTGGTTGCACGACGAAATATTTATTTTTAGTCGCACCACTGAAAAATTTGGTCACATTTGCGACCAAATTGGTCGCACTCTAGAGCCCTGCATTCAGATCACAAGTCTGATTGCAATATACCTGCCAGACAGGACAGGGTTAAAAAAAACAAACAAACAAAAACAAACAAAGAAACCCCTGACAAGGTACCTGTTTATATTCATGTAACTTTTGAAAGTTAGCTTCATACCTGAGAGCTGGTACCTTCAAATTCCTCATCCATGGTGCTTCGAAACTTTCAGTAGAAAAATCCGCTGCCTTACTCATGATCACATGACATAGATGATTATGATTGGCTGCTCAAATGCTCATTAGGGGCGGAGCATTTTTATAACATTAGTTACCATATGGCTTTGGAGCGTGATGTCACAGGGGTGGGCGTGGAAAGGATTTTGGCCTGATGCGCCATTTTCGTGGTCAAAATAAAGCGAAAAAGTCCCCCCCCCACAAGAGCGGAGCGAAGGCACACACAACAGTGTGAGATTATAATATTATTTTATGCCATGTTATACCCCTAATTAAAGATTGTGAATTATTATGTAGTCTTAGTTTGCATTACTCTCCTGAATTAGAAGAAGGTGATAACTATTGCATTTGTTAAACTGATTTACATTACATTAGACTGCTGAATGATTCACCTACCTGACTCCCCACTGTCTATCTCCTAATCTAAAAGGATTATAACCTTTGCTTACTCATTCAGTCCAGCAGACAATTCTCTGATGATGTGGTCTCGTAACATATGTCAGCGTGATAGCAGCTGCCCCTGATAAGTATAAATTATATGAATTACAAACTTTAATTTCAATGACACTGTGAACTGAGTTTTTTCAGGAATGCTTTTCACCACACCTGTAAAGTATTGGATAAAAAGATTAAAAACCATATACTATGCCATAACATCATGATTTACAACCATTCCGAAAGGAAGATCCGATATTCTAATCATCAAATTCATCTTGAATTCTGAATTGATCTTAAATTGACCACTTCTTGATCCTTGTATCATATAAATAATGTTTCAAGCTACTTGTAAAAAGGTAAAACCATCTTTAATCCCCAACTTTGATAAAAATGCCTTTTTCATCTATGGGCTGATTGGAACTCTTTTCATCACATATGTAGAGTATCCTTTAATTGTCCCACAAGGGGAAATTTGGTTGTAACAACAGCAAAAAGACACATATATAAAAAAAAAAAAAAAAACAGGACAGGACATAGAACAGAAGCACACTATTTTTTTTTTACATATTTACATCATTGAAAATAGTTGCCAATTGGTACTGTGCAATTATCAAAATTAGAGTACAGATAAGTGGCAAACCCAGAGCTAAAATGGATGGAAGAAGAGAGGACCCAAACATAGGATGGCTGAGAAAGTTTACAGTGTTTATTATAGTGGTTAGATGAACTGAACATAAAAGGCTAAACTAAGCTGAACTGAATGACTGAGCTGGATTGGAAACACACATTAGGAGTTGACGGTGACGAGACAAGAAACTGAGTGAAACTGAGGGCTTAAATAAACAGGACAATGATGATGGGAAACAGGTGAGGTCAATTTAATGACATCCGTTAACAGTAGTTCCAAATCTAATCTAATCTAATCGCAAAATACAATACAATAACAAGCAAAGTGGGATGGGTAAATAAAACTGCATTCAAATTCCTTATCAATAATGTCAACTCAAAACTCTCACCATAATGTCTGTCTGCATACCAGAGGTGCAAAGCATTGCATTTATAAGTCCCGATATATATATGGAATACGATTTCCTGTGAATATTGTCTATTCTATTTCTATTTTAGATGTTGTTTTTCTGCCACTGTTTGTTTGGTTCTTTCCACCTATCGTGTACTAATCTTCAGATCACACAGATCAAATAGATATGCCTGTCACCTTGGCTTATCTAAGAAATTAGACAAACTATTAATTTAAATAAACTGTGTTCAGTTCCCGCAGTTCCCATTATTTCCTTGCTTACATGTAATTAGTGTAATGCTGTCAAGGTATTCATAAAAAGTTTTTATTAAATAACCACAAAAACATACAGTTATTCTATGGAATTTATTCATCTTTTGAAATACATTTGAAACATCCAAAAATATAGGAAAGAACAGTTAATTGCTGTATCAGACGTATTAATGTAAGAATAAAAAGTGAACTTCCAAATGGCACATCCATCAATGCAGGAATCTAAAGTCCAAGTGTGACGTGCAAATGTATCCAAATGAATAAAGGGATCGGCAATTCCAAATATAATTTCCCATTCCAAGTTGGTGTTCCATGGAGCGCTGGCGCCCTCCTGAAACCAGCGGTACTGCAGCGAAAATTGTAACTTTGATGATTTTTCACAACCGAGCACTGAGTGATATGAAAACAAAAAAAAAAAAATGTACCGACAAAGCACTTCTAGATGTACTATAATCCAAAAGATGAAATGCTTTTGAGATGTTTTGTAACAAATGTGATATTTTGAAATTGTTGGAATTTCTTCCAGATGAGTGATATTATCACCTTGCCGCACCTTATTAAGGAAAGGATGCCGGTCCACGAATAACTTTGTAAAAGAACAAGATCTGATGGCCATCTACACCACACAAGGGCGATTGCTGCTGGTTGAGGCCAACTACAACACACCAGGGCCTTTGGCTCTGGCTGAAGCCATCTTCATCACACCAGTGCCTGTGGCTCTGTCTGAGTCCATCTACAGCACAACAGTGCCTGTGCTTATTGCTGAGGCAACCTACGCCACACCAGGGCCTGTGCTTCTGGCTGAGGCCAACTACACCACACCAAGGCTGAGGCCAACTACAAAACACCAGAGTCTGTGGCTCTGTCTGAGGCCATCTACACCACACCAGGGCCTGTGCTCCTGGTTGAGGCCAACTACATGACATCATGGCCTGTGCTTCTTGCTGAGGCAACCTACACCACACAAGGGCGTTTGCTGCTGGCTGAAGCCATCTACACCACACCAGGGCCAGGGCTCTGTCTGAGTCCATCTATAGCACAACAGTGCCTGTGCTTATTGCTGAGGCAACCTACACCACACCAGGGCCTGTGCTTCTGGCTGTGGCCAACTACACCACACCAGGGGCTGTGCTGCACGCTGAGGCCAACTACAAAACACCAGGGTCTGTGGCTCTCTCTGAGGCCATCTTCACCACACCAGGGCATGTGCTTCTGGCTGAGGCCATCTACACCACACCAGGGCCTGTGCTACTTGCTGAGGCAAACTACACCACACCAGGGCCTGTGCTACTTGCTGAGGCAAACTACACCACACCAGGATCTGTGCTGCTGTTTGAGGCCATCTACACCACACCAGGGCCTGGGGCTCTGTCTGAGTCCATAGATCAACTGTATCTTCTACCATACCCAATACATCTCTATTTTCTGTGACTGTCAATTCTCTGCCTCTTCGCCCTTCTTCACCAACATTGCCTGAACTATGGATTTTGACAAACGCTTTTGCCAACATGTTAACCTTGTCCTCATCTTTATCCGCTGTTACTTCTCCATCCCTCATAATTGGATACCCATACTCCCTTTTTATGCCATTCATCCTTCTAATCATCGATCACACACTGTGTATTTTGGTCTCCCTCCCAACTGAGTTACAAAAACCTCTCCAGAAATCCCTCTTTGCTTTTTTAATGGTTAGCCTTACTTTAGCTTGTAACTTTCGGTATCCAACAAGATTCTGAAAATTGTGATTCCTCTTTAAAATTTTAAAAGCCATATTTCGATATCTAATCACATCCTCACACTCCTTTGTAAACCAAGGTACAATCCTCTTTTCCCTTGTACCTTCCTTCTTCTTTATTGCCCTACCTGCCGCCTCCAATACTGCCTTACAAATAGAATCATTTAAATCATCCACCTCAACATTCACATCGATCCTTTGCACTTCCTGATCACTAATTAATCTAAATGTATCCCAATCAGCACCACTGAAACACCACTTCTGGACACCACTCATATCCATTTTCTCAACACCCAGCTCTACCTTTATCATAATATAATAATGGTCACTCCCTAAAGTAGTCCCTTTTAATATCTCCCATGAACAAATGCCTGCCAAAGAGTCCGACACTAGTGTAAGATCAATTGATGATTCGACCCCCGTCCTAACATTGACCCTAGTCCCACCTCCATCATTCAAACACACATAAATCTTTAGCTCCATCAATTCCTCAATCACCGCCCCATTCCGATCATTACTCTTACCCCACAATGTGTTGTGTGCACAATAGCCTGCATTGTGACACAAATATTTAGATTCTTGTTTCACAATGTGCATGAACTCAAATCTTTAGAGTTTCATCTTTATAAAGTATCGCAAATAATACATTTATACCATTGTATGAGCTACACTTCTTGTAAAAAAATAAACCGATTGGAAATGTGTTTGAGAAAAGCTCCTGATGTGACCTTCATTAGATTTAGATTTAAGTATTTATTGTCATTGTCAGGAACAATGAAATTGCGTTTGGGGCTTCCATACAACCCATAAATACAATAATGAAGAAAATAATAAATACCCCTTATAACCCAAGTGTAAAAATTTAACCCAGTGTGACTCCAGTGCAATAAGACAATCCTTAGCAACAACATAAGAACATGACAAGTAATGTTCATAAGAAATTCAGACAAAGACCTGAGAAACATGACAAAGTACAACAATGCAACCCTTCTGTATCTTTCCAAAGGAATTTAGAAATATGCAACACATCATCCGCATAAAGCCTGCTTTTATGTTCTACGGTCTTACATTTTATGCCCTTAATTGTTGTAGCCTGTCTAATTGCTGCTGCTAGTGGCTCAATAAAAATTGCAAACAATGAAGGGGAGAGTGGGCATCCCTCCCTGGTGCCCCTTAGGAGACAGAAGCTGGAGGATGTCGGGTCATTTGTTCTGACACAAGCTGTTGGGGAATTATATAATATTTTTAACCAGCTTATGAAAGAGTTTCCAAAACCAAATTTGTGTAAGGTTGCAAATAGAAATTTGCAGTTAACTCTTTCAAACGCCCTTTTTTGCATCAGGAGTCAAAATTATGGTTTCAATGATTTTACTGCATGAGTAGTCTATTAAGTTAAACAATCTACGCGTATTTGTTGATGAGAGCCTGCCTTTTGTACAGCATTTTAAATCAGAGGTTTTAGATCTCACCCTGGGTCAACACACCTGAATCAAATGATTGGTTCATTCTCCGGTTTCTGGAGAACTTCAAGACATGTTGAGGAGGTAATTTAGCCATTTAAATCAGCTGTGTTGGATCAAGGACACATCCAAAACCTGCAGGGACACAGCCCCTCGAGGCCTGGAGTTCAACACCTCTATTTTAAATGGACAAAAAGGACCAGATTAGTTATAATGTACCGTATTTCCCGGACTACAGAGCGCACCTGAATATTAGCCGCACAAGCTAAAATCAGGGGAAAATCCAGTTTTGTACATACATTAGCCGCACCTGACTAAAAGCCGCAGGTGTTTCAATGTTGACTTATCATATGTAAGAGAATATGCACAAAGCGAATTGTCAGGAAAGAGATGGCTGTTTGGAGACACACCCCTTTTATTAATATTTTGAAAAACAAGTTATGGGCACATATTTGCACAACTTTCTAGGTATATGTACAAGTAGCGGTAATTACAAGTACGAAACATGTACTGTGCTTCATAAACGACTAACAAATGTAGTACATAACAATAACCTACAGCACACCAGAAAAATAGATTCAGACTACCTTTTAGGCTCAGGTGGATGGATGGATGTTTTCACACTTTGCCACGCTGTCAGATTCCACCGGTGGAGTTGAGCATAACTTGCTTTTCGCAAGTTTATTGCCGCACACCATCCACGACTCCCGCTGAACGCGTAGCGCTACTTTGAAGTTTGTTTTTCGCGCTACTTGTACGGCACTATGTTTCCTGGCGGATGGACATGTGACCAACATACCACTCTTAAACCCCGATACTGTGTGTCTGATCACATGCCCTTCCGCCAGGCAACGTAGTGCCGTACAACAGCGGAACAAACAAAACAAATCGTCTTACGATATGACAAAAATCATTACAGTAAACTGCTGATTTATTGTGAATGAATGATATTGTTTATGATGCATTATACTGCTGAGTTATAAGGAATACTGTTCGCAGAGAGTCATCGCTTTATTTGTCTGATTAGAAGAGACAGAATATACTGGAGTTTTCTGCCCCATCTCAGCAGGAGCAGATAAACGGGGAGCCAAGGTCGTAGCTTAGGCGCCGTGTGAGAGAAAAGCATGTGAATGTTTTGGCTTTTATGATAAGATGGAAGAACCAGAGGCTATAAGAGTTTGAGCAATGCTCCACCATTTTGAGATCTGAGGCTGTCTGCATACAGTGTCCATCTCCCACGTGTGTGTTCATTAGAATCATCGTTTGACTCAACCCGACCGGACCAGTGTTGTTATTATGGTTTTTCTCTTGTCTCCATCCCCAATTTTGAACTCGTAACACAACATATGTGAAGATATTAATAATAATAATGGATTGGATTTATATAGCGCTTTACAATACCACTATTCATTCACTGGTGGAGGCAAGCTACAGTTGTAGCCACAGCTGCCCTGGGGCAGACTGACAGAAGCGAGACTGCCATATTGCGCCATCGGCCCCTCTGGCCAACACCAGTAGACAAGTAGGGTAAAGTGTCTTGCCCAGGGACACAACGACCAGGACAGAGAGCCCATGGATCGAACCGGCGACCTTCCGGTTACAGATGCGATTCCAAACCCCCTGAGCCACGGTCGCCCCGATATTACACATAAAAAACACACAAAAACATTGGAAATCATCTTTTAGCAGGCGATCACTTTTTGGCACAACACCGGCAGTCAGAGGCAGCAGTTTAATCACCTGGGTCCTTGGGGAAAAAGAAAAACCACCCGCCTGCCTGCCTTGCTATGCACTGCTATCGGCTGCCTCGCTCAGAGGGAGGTTCTCCTCTCTGCTCCCCGACACACTGGACCATTATGGCCTCTCCCCGCAGCTATGCTCACTCCGGCTCCAAGTAAGCTCTCTTCATACTCCACAGTACAGTCACATCCCACTTCAGGCAGCACAGCTTGCTAATTGCCCTCTCTCCCTCTGTCTCGTTTCAGACACGCTGCCCTGTGCGAAACCTCCCATATATATTTGTAAGTAAATTGAAACCTCACATATTCTCCCACTGTGCACCTGTAAACAAATTCATGCACATGGCCCCTCACCTTTAGGGTGCAGAAGACTGTCTCGTTCCACTAACAGAAGATTTGACCTTGTGTAAAAATAGCTGCACTTTTGTTAGTTCAGTCCCATGTGATGTGCAAGTGTTTGATTTGTGCACAATAATAATGGAGGAATCAAGCTTGGAATTCCCATCTACCATGTCCCAGGCCCTTGATTTATATTTTCATCTCAGGGATACAGTTCATTCACAGTTATTTGAGGCTACTTAAATAGACACAAACATACAAATGTAGTACATTTTGTACTTTAGTACTTATTCCTACAGCTTAATGTACTTATTATTAAGTAATTATTTGTCTCCAGTGTGTGGTTATCTTGTCTTTGTATCAAAATTATCAGAAAAGACTGTATAACATAATTTTCATTTTATCCATGTCAGTAAATGAACTCATCATGAAGTGTTGCTTTTTCTTGGTAGCTACAAAGCGTGGAGTATTAAACTAAAACATGATACAGGTTAGAGAGAAATAAATCCTTTTGGGATTGAGTTAAACTTATCACACTGTTAAAGCATCAAAAGTTGTTCATAATAGTTTTTGGTAGCAAAAATGTGTTCATTTCTAACAAAAACAAGAGCACCTTGGATAACAACCACATAGACTGGCAATATATCTAATGTTGTGATCAATTAGACAAGAAGACCAAGTAGAATCATAGTTGTGTCACCAATGCTCGAAATTTTATTTTATTTATTTATTTAGGACAGTGCATGTTAATGAACATAAATGTTAAAAAAAAAAAAAAAATTACATGAATGTAAACATGCCAGATTATAGCCAAAAGCTAATTTCCATCTGTTGTCCTTAAGCATAAAAAATAGACCAATAGAGCATTCTCTAATGCATAGGTGTCAAACTCTGGCCCGCGGGCCAAATTTGGCCCGCAGCCTAATTACATTTGGCCCGCGAAGCCATACCAAATTACTATTAGAGCTGGCCTACTGGTATTATACAGTTAATATATATATTGTTTAGTATTAAGCTTTGCTTGTTCCATATTCAGTTTTTCAGCAAAACTTGTTTGAGTCCATAAGAAAAGATTCATTCTCATATCTAGAGGAAGATTTTTTTTTCAATAAACATTAGCGTTAGCCCGCGACTTTGTTCCAGTTTTGAATTTTGGCCCACTGTGTATTTGAGTTTGACACCCCTGCTCTAATGGGTTGAGGAAGACTGTTCCACAGATGGCCACCCTTAACAGAGAGGACGTTCTGCCCAAATGCTGTCCGTCTGTGGGGTATAAACAAGCCTCCTCGGATTGTAGCTCGAGTGGTCCTGTCTGAGCTTTCTTTATGCCTAATGAACTGCTTTAGTGGTGGTGGAGCAAGGGAGTATAAGACTTTATATATTAAACACACTCTTTTAAGTTTCACTAAGTTATTGAAGTTCAGTAATTTGTTTTTTTAACACATGACAGTGGTGGTGGGAAGTCGGTTTTTTGTCAAGTAGTTTTAAACTTCTTTTATAAATGTTTTCAATAGTTTTAAGTGTTGTTGGACAAGCAAGTGACCAGGACGTCAAACAATAGTCCATATGAGAGATGATCATTGAGTAAAAGTAAGTTTTTGCAACATTCATATGTAAATTATTACATATATGATTAAAATTTCGATTATTAAATTTAAGTACCTGGGAAACTTTATTTATCAATCAATCAATCTTTATTTATAAAGCACTTTTCATACAAAAAAAAAAAAGTAGCACAAAGTGCTTTACATAGTTAAAAGCAGCCCACCCCACCCTCCAACTCACTCCCCACACTCTCAATACACATATATCCCCCCCCCCCCCCCCCCACACACACACACACACACACGCGCACACTTAAAGAATAAAAATTGGGCTGGGTTCACATGAGCCAAGTGAGGAAACACTATAACAGGGAGCCGTCTGCACCGGGAGCCGGTCACAGACTGCAGCCTCCAGGCTGGGCACACAGCAGGAGGGAGGCAAAGGAGCCTGTTCTTAAAAACATGTACGTTCTCTGCGGCCCTGAGCTCCTCCGGCAGGCTGTTCCACAGACGAGGACCATACCACTGAAAAGCTGCCTCTCCGTGAGTGTGTCCTGACTTTAGGGACAATCAAAAGGCCAGTACCAGAGGACCTCAGGGTCCGCGAGGGTTCATATGGTAAAAGCAGATCTGAGAGATAAGAAGGCCCAAGACCATTAAGACATTTAAAAACCAATAAAAGAACTTTAAAATCGATCCTGAAACACACGGGGAGCCAGTGCAGCGATTCTAAAACCGGTGTAATGTGGGCCCGCCCTCTGGTCTTCGTCAGCACACGAGCTGCAGAGTTTTGTAAAAGTTGTAAAGTTGAAATATTCTTCTTAGGAAGACCAGAGAGCAGGGCATTACAGTAATCAATGCGACTGCTAATAAAAGCATGCATCAGCATCTCCGTGTTGGCCCGAGAGAGAATAGGGCGGACTCTGGCTATATTCTTTAGATGGTAAAATCCAATTTTGGTTACATGTTTAATATGTGAGATAAAACCAAGCTCAGAGTCGAAAATAACACCCAGGTTTTTCACTTGTAGCGAAGGACATAGTGAAAATGCCTCTAATTTAGACAAGAGTTTCTCTCTCTGAGCCTCAGGACCGACGATTAAAACTTCAGTCTTGTCCTGGTTAAGCTGTAAAAAGTTTTCTGCCATCCAGGATCGTATATCTAAGATACAGTTAAAAAGGGCATCCATTGGTCTGGTGTCATCAGGAGACACGGAGCTGTACAGCTGCGTGTCATCAGCGTAACTGTGGAAGTTCACTCCATGCCTCCTGATGACACTGCCGAGAGGGAGCATATACAAATTAAAAAGTACAGGGCCTAGAACCGACCCTTGAGGCACACCACATGTCATTTTATGGATCTTAGAGGAGCATGTATCCATACTCACCATAAAAGATCTGTCAGAGAGATAGGAAGTGAACCAGTTGTGTACAGCACCAGAGAGGCCCACCATGTGTTTCAATCCGTTTAAAAGAATAGCGTGGTCTACTGTATCAAAGGCTGCGCTTAGATCCAGTAGCACCAGGACTGAGAGCTTTTGGGAGTCCCAGTTACATCTAAGATCATTTAGAACCTTTAGGAGAGCCGTCTCTGTGCTGTGGTTCACCCTAAATCCAGACTGGAATATCTCCAGGATCTGTCTATCATTGAGAAAATTAGTAATCTGAGTAAAAACAAGTTTTTCTAAGACTTTACTTAATAATGGCAAGTTGGATACAGGTCTGTAGTTATTAAAATCATTACAATCCAAATTGCTCTTCTTCAGAAGGGGCCTCACCACCGCCGTTTTAAAGGCAGCAGGGAAGACACCCAACTGAAGAGAGCAATTCATCATGTATAAAAGCTCAGCCTCAAAGAATCCATAAAGTGTTTTAAAGAGTGAAGAAGGGATTGGATCTAAAAGACATGTGGTGGGTCTCACTGTGGAGAAAACTTTCTGAAGGTTCTCAGCATTAACCAGGACAAAGCTGTCCAGTGTCTCCTCAGGTACAATCGAGCCCTCAGATGTGTTTAAAATCATATCGTGATTAGATAAAATATCAGATCTGATGGCGCTGATCTTTCCCCTGAAGTGGTCTGCAAACTGCTCACAGAGAGAGTCTGTAGGGCTTTTTTGGGAGCTGTTAAAATCAGGGTTAAATAAATGATCTATGGTGGAAAAGAGGACCTTGGGATTATTTTTGTTAATACTGATTATTTTGGCGAAGTATGAATTTCTTGACTTCCTTAATGTATTATTGTACATTTTAAGTTGCTCGCAAAATATTTGATGGTTGATTGTATTTTTATTTTTCCTCCATCTCCTTTCTGCTGCCCTGCAATTTCTTTTGAGTTTTTTGACTTCTTCGTTTCTCCAGGGTGATGCATGTTTTACGTTAATCTTTTTGGTGGTGAGTGGAGCAACGGAGTCAAGGCTTTTCTTCAGTTTGCTGTTGAAATAATTAAAAATCAAATCGCAGGGTGCAGGTAAAATCACAGGGGGGCATTCGTCTAAAACCCTGGTAAAATTTGCAGCCACTTCGGAGGTTAGATAGCGCCTCCTCACAGTTCGCACCGAGGTCTCCCGCTGAATAAAACCGGTGATGTTAAAAAAAAAAAAAAAAAAACACAGTAGTGGTCAGAGACAGCCAAGTCAACAACAGAGGACACGCTGGTGGACAGCCCATGGGTGATGACCAGGTCCAGAGTGTGTCCTCTGTTGTGAGTCGGCTGCGTGACGTGCTGGGTAAAATCCAAACAGTGAAGAATGTTTAAGAATTCTTTTGCTGCAGGGTCAGAAGGATTATCTATGTGCAGGTTAAAATCACCGGTTAAAATTATCATATTATAGTTTGAATGTATGTTTTTTAAAAATTCTGTGAATTCCTTGATAAAAGCAGCGCTGTCTTTGGGTGGTCTATAAATTGTGACAGATAAAACTGGAGGGCTGCTGAAAACAATAGCATGGAATTCAAAAGTGGTAAAATGATCAAATAAAATTTGTTTGGTGGTGAGTGTGTTGTTGGCTAAAGATGCAGTCCCACCACCTCTCTTACCACTTCTAATAGAAAAAGAGAAATTAAAATTTGGTGGGGAGGCCTCAGTGAGAACAACTGGTGCATCCGAACCCAGCCATGTTTCAGTTAAAAATAAACAGTCAAGTCTACTATCTAAAATTAAATCATTAATAATAAAAGACTTGTTCGACAGAGAGCGTACATTTAAAAGTGCCATACTGATTGAGACTGGTGGATTTTTGACAATAGAGTTGAATGGATGTTGATATTTTTGAAGAGGCCGGAGGTTATTAATGTTTTTGGAGTTACTGGATTTATGATAATTCTGTTGCTCTCTGTTTGTGATTATGACGGGTATTGTGTTGACTATGGGAGAGAGAGGTCCTAGTCCAGAGTTTTGCGTATTACTGTTAAAAGTGGAACAAATATAGGAGCTGGGACCAGGGGAACATCAGTCAGTGGCAGACAGATCAGCAGGTAATGTCGGTTTGGGGTAGTGACAGGGCGGTGTGCGGGAGTGCTGTACGCCAAATGCCAAATTGGCGGACAGCAAACGGCGTTCCCAGGCGTTGAGGTGGAGCCCGTCTGCCCCAAAAAGATGCCTCGTCTCCCAGAAGGCATCAAAGTTGTTAATAAAACCCAAGCTGTGGGAGACACAGGCGGAGGAAAGCCAGGTGTTAAGGCTGAGCAGCCGGCTGAAATGGCCTATCCCTCTGCCACAGGTGGGGGTGGGCCCGGAGATAAAAGCACTCACCTGCAACTGACCAAGGAGGCTGAAGAGTTGGAGGAAGTCCAGCTTCAGCAGCTCAGATTGCTGTTTGGGGATGTCATTGGTGCCGATGTGGATGATGATCCGGTTAACCTGTGGGTGGGATGCCAGAATGTTGGGAATTCTGTCCACTATGGCTCCCGGGAACGACAGCGTGAGCGCCCCCCTCATCCGCACGTTCCTGACGATGGAATCCCCGAGGACCAGCGTGGAGAGAGGAGGTGCCACCGGGGGCTGTTGGCCATCTGAGACGCCCGCGCCGCGACATCGGGGGTGTTCAGATGGAGATGCGCCAGGCGGACTGCGTGAGTGACTCCCAGGTAGCCGCGCCGTGGGTCCTCCTCTCCGAGGAGCCGGGGTAAAGCACAGCTCTCCGCGGCTAGTCCGCACCACAGCGTCGGGTTGCCCGCCGCGGCTCCGGGGGCGTAGTGGTGGAGATGGCGCAGACCTCAGCGACACAGCGGGATGGCGAGGGCTAGCGGTCAGAGGAGGAAAGTCCACAGGATCCAGGACATTGAATTTATTCTCCAATACTACCGCACCGGAGGGGTGAGGGTGCGAGAGACGGATCCTCCTGCCCCCTCTGCAGCCACCACGCGTCTCAACCGTGGTCCATGGCGCTGGTTGGAGTGGAGTGGAGCTGACCAGAGCCTTGGGTCTGGCAACTAGCTGAAACCAGGAGTTCTTGTCCTTGGCAGAAGCACCAGCGACGCAAGTTGAGAGCCTGTGTTGACTGTTGGCGGGATCTTGGGACACAGCAGCTGGATGGTGCACTGTGTCGGCTAGCTCAGCGCTAGTAGCGGTGGTTTGAGCTTTGCCAAGGAGGATCGTGTCAAGTTCGCATTCAGCCCCCTGGATTTGGTATAGCGTGGATATCCTTTGTTCCAGCTCGATCACTTTTTGGCTCAGGTTGATGCAGCTTTCACAACTGGATGTTGAGGTAAGTGGTGCCATTCCGGAATCTCGTACCGGCAACAGCGTCAAAAACAAAAACAGAAACTGTCACTTTAGCTTACGTTAGCTAAAAAGTCAGTCGTGACGCAGCAAGAAAAGAGTTTCAGATCAGTATCCAGCAAAGGCAAAACCAAACTTCCAAAACTTCCAAAACTTATGCCTGTTTACGAGTCTTTGTAGTGCAGGCTCGTGGCTTCACTGTTTGGCTTAGTCACTTATGTGACTCTTGAAGGATAATGTTGGGTCTAGAATGACCCCAAGATATTTAAATTCTGGAGCTAATTCAAGCTCGACTCCATCCAGGAATATGTTTGACTGCTTCAAGTTTAAGGGGCGTTTTGAAAAATACATACAGACAGTTTTTGAGGTGTTCAACATTAGGCATGAGTCCTCCAGCCAGCTATGCATTAATGGTAAAGCAGCTGTAAGATCTTTTGCCACCTGCTGGACACTATTTGCTTGCGTATATATAACTGCATCATCCGCATACATTTGAGCAAATATATTTGGACAGACTTCAGGTAAGTTCTTGATAAAAAGAGAGAACAATAAGGGCCCAAGAACAGATCCTTGAGGAACCCTTGTATCACAGTCTAAATATGGAGATTTAACCCCATCCAACACCACACACGGTTTCCTGTGTGAGAGATATGAGGCAAACCACTGAAGAGCCTGACTGGAGATATTAAACTGAGTCAATCTGGACAACAATATCTGATGGTTTACAGAGTCAAAAGCCTTCTTCAGATCTAAAAATACAGCTCCAACACAGGGACTCTTGTCCAGCAAGCTCTTTAAGTTCTCCACTAACATACACAGGGCAGTATCTGTGGAGTGATGTGCCCGAAAGCCAAACTGCAATGGATGTAATGAGGGTTGGGTGTTTTCTAGGTGAGCAGTGACGAGTTTAACCACCCACTTCTCAGCTATTTTAGATACGACCGGGAGTATGCTTATGGGGCGATAATTAGCCATGTCAGTCTTCACACCTGCTTTGAAAATTGGTGTAACTGCAGCAATTTTCCAATCTGTTGGAACAATGGAGTGTTTGAAAGACATATTCAAAACATGAGTTGTTGGACGTACAAGAAAATCCATATGTTCCTTTAGGAAGTTTGTGTTAATACCATATACATCAAGTGCTTTTGATTGTTTTAAACCTGTAATTAGTTTAGCAACTTCAGTGTCTGAAATATGAGTGATGGTGAACAAATTTTGACCAGCATCATTCACATTATCAGAGCATACGACTGAGTCAAAGCTCTGACTGATCTCCTTAACAGATGAAATAAAGAAAGTGTTTAAGTTACTGGCAATAGATAGAGGCTCTCTAACAATAGAGTTATTTAGATAAAGTTCAATTGTATTTTTACTTTTGTTTGAATGACGGCCTAGTAATTTATTTAATTGTTGCCAGATAATTTTACCATTACCTTTGGCTCTTTCAATTATATTTATAAAAAATTTTGCTTTGGCCTGTCTCAAACTTCTTGTTACTTTGTTCCGCATTGAAGTAAATCTCTGTCTATCCAGAGTTAGACCGGTTTTCAGGAACTGCTTTAGTAATTGATCTCTTGTTTTCATTAAATTCTTGCACTCTTTGTTTAACCAGGGCAAATTAAATGTTGTCTTTATTTTTTGTCGACCTCTAATGGAGTATGTTGATATAACATCCTTGACAATGTCAGTGAAGTGACTGCTGCAGAATTGT
>NC_140577.1:22664-112664 GCF_057381845.1 Rhamphochromis longiceps
CCCCACCCCCCACCCCCACCCCCACCCCCACCCCCACCCCCACCCCCCACCCCCACCCCCACCCCCACCCCCACCCCCACCCCCACCCCCACCCCCCACCCCACCCCCACCCCCACCCCCACCCCCACCCCCACCCCCACCCCCACCCCCCCCCCCACACCCACCCCCACCCCCACCCCCCCCACACCCACCCCCACCCCCACCCCCACCCCCACCCCCACCCCCACCCCCCACCCCCACCCCCCACCCCCCACCCCCAACCCCCCCCCCACCCCCACCCCCACCCCCACCCCCTCCCCCCACCCCCCCACCCCACCCCCACCCCCATCCCCCTCCCCCCCACCCCCACCCCCACCCCCACCCCCTCCCCCACCCCCACCCCCACCCCCACCCCCACCCCCCACCCCCACCCCCACCCCCCACCCCCCCCCCTCCCCCACCCCCCACCCCCACCCCCCACCCCCACCCCCCCACCCCCCCCCCACCCCCACCCCCTCCCCCACCCCCTCCCCCTCCCCCACCCCCACCACCCACCCCCACCCCCACCCCCCACCCCCACCCCCACCCCCACCCCCACACCCACCCCCACCCCCCACCCCCACCCCCACCCCCCACCCCCACCCCCCTCACCCACCCCCAACCCCCTCCCCCACCCCCACCCCCACCCCCACCCCCACCCCCTCCCCCACCCCCACCCCCACCCCCACCCCCCACCCCCACCCCACCCCCTACCCCCACCCCCACCCCCACCCCCACCCCCTCCCCCCACCCCCCACCCCCACCCCCCACCCCCACCCCCCACCACCCCCCACCCCCCACCCCCACCCCCCACCCCCTAACCCCACCCCCCTAACCCACCCCCCCACCCCCCACCCCCACCCCCACCCCCACCCCCTAACCCCCCCACCTCCCCCAAACCCTCCCACCCCCACCCCCACCCCCACCCCCTACCCCCACCCCTCCCCCCCCACCCCCTCACCCCCACCCCACCCCCTACCCCCAACCCCACACCCCCCCCACCCCCCACCCCCACCCCACCCCCTCCCCCACACCCCACCCCCACCCCCACCCCCACCCCCACACCCCTACCCCACCCCACCCCTCCCCCACCCCCACCCCACCCACCCCCCACACCCCACCCCCCTAACCCAACCCCACCCCCACCCCTCCCCCCCACACCCACCCCCACCCCCACCCCACCCCCTCCCCCCCACACCCTCCCCCCCCACCCCTCCCCCACCCCCACCCACCCCCACCCCCAACCCCTACCCCACCTAACCCAACCCTCCCCCACCCAAACCCTAACCCTCCCCCACCCCTCACCCACCCCCAACCCACCCCCTACCCCCACCCCCTCCCCCCTAACCCTACCCCTAACCCCTACCCCCACCCCTCACCCCCAACCCTACCCCCACCCCTACCCCCACACCCACCCCCACCCCCACCCCCACACCACCCACCCCTCACCCACCCCACCCTCACCCCCTCACCCCAACCCCCTCACCCCACCCCACCCCCTCCCCCCCCACCCCCCTCACCCCACCCCTACCCCCCTACCCCTCCCCCACCCCCTACCCCTACCCCCACCCCCACCCCCTCCCCCACCCCCAACCCCAACCCCACCCCCCCACACCCTACCCCACCCCACCCCCACCCCCACCCCCAACCCCCACCCCCCCCCTCCCCCACCCCCACCCCTCCCCCACCCCCCACCCCTCCCCCACCCCCACCCCCACCCCCACCCCCAACCCCACCCCCTCCCCCACCCCCACCCCCACCCCCCTACCCCACCCCCACCCCCCCACCCCCCACCCCCTACCCCCACCCCACCCCCTCACCCCCAACCCCCACCCCCACCTCCCCACCCCCACCCCCCACACCCCCCACCCCCACCCCACCCACCCACCCCCTACCCCCTCCACCCACCCCCCACCCCCCCCACCCCACCCCCAAACCCACACCCCACCCCCTCCCCCCAACCCCACCCTCACCCACCCCCCACCCCTACCCCCCACACCCCACCCCCACCCCCCCCACCCCCACCCCCCACCCCCACCCCCTCCCCTCACCCACCCCCCACACCCAACCCCCACCCCCTAACCCTCCACCCCCTCCCCTACCCCCTACCCCTCACCCCCCCCACCCCCCCCCTAACCCTACCCCTAACCCTAACCCAACCTAAACCTAACCCTAACCCTAACCCCCTACCCTAACCCTAACCCTAACCCTAACCCTAACCCTAACCCTAACCCTAACCCACCCTAACCCTAACCCCACCCTAACCCTAACCCCTAAACCCTAACCCTACCCCTAACCCTAACCCTACCCCTAACCCTACCCCTAACCCTAACCCTAACCCTAACCCTAACCCTAACCTAACCCTAACCCTACCCTAACCCTAACCTAACCCTAACCCTAAACCCTAACCTAACCCTAACCCCTAACCCTAACCCTAACCCTAACCCTAACCCCTAACCCTACCTAACCCTAACCCTAACCCCTAACCCTAACCCTAACCCTAACCCTAACCCTAACCCTAACCCCTAACCCTAACCCTAACCCTAACCCTAACCCCTAACCCTAACCCTAACCCTAACCCCTAACCCTAACCCTAACCCCCCTAACCCTAACCCCTAACCCTAACCCTAACCCTAACCCCTAACCCTAACCCTAACCCTAACCCTAACCCTAACCCTAACCCTAACCCATCGATGGCCCGTGCACGCCAGGCTACCAGCTTGCTGGTGGCCTGTTCTTTACTCAACACCTAACCAGCCAGTGCCTCGTGGGGTTGGGGGTGTCCCTGCCCTATAACAAACCCTAACCCTAACCAGGGGGTCCCTATAAAAAATATAAAAAACAAAAAAACAAGTAAGACAAGAAAGACAAGAGAGTCAAAGAAAAGCAGAGAGAAAGACAAAGTCACGTAAAAACAAGAAAAGTAAAAAGAGAAGTCACGTAAAACAAAGAGAACATGAATAACAAAGGACGGGATGTCAAACCAAGCAGGGGGTGCCATAAAAACAAAAAGAGAACTTAAAGACAAGAGAAAGACAAAGAGAAAACAAGTACGTGAAATAGGACGGGATGTCAAACCAAGTAGGGGGTGCCATAAAAACAAAGAGAAAATGAAGAGAAATATAAAGATAGAAAAACAAGTAAGAGAAGAAGAAAAACAAGTAAGAGAAACAGAAAAACAAATAAGAAGAAAAACAAGTAAGAGAAACAGAAAAACAAATAAGAAGAAAAACAAATAACAGAAACAGAAAAACAAGTAAGAGAAAGAGAGAAACAGAAAAACAAGTGAGAAACTAAGAAAGAAAGTTTGAAAGAAACACAAACAGAAAACCTAAAAGTGGGAGGAGACAACACAAGTATAAAAGCCAAGAGAGGCACACAGAGAACAAACAGACAGAAACATATTGGGCCAGCCTGAGGAAGGCGAAAATACGCCGAAACGTCGCGAAGGCCCAATAAAGTGCACTAAACCCAAGATATGGGTAATTTTTTGAACCCAGGGTAGGGACACCACCACCCAGCCCCATCGATGGCCCGTGCACGCCAGGCTACCAGCTTGCTGGTGGCCTGTTCTTTACTCAACACCTAACCAGCCAGTGCCTCGTGGGGTTGGGGGTGTCCCTGCCCTATAACAAACCCTAACCCTAACCAGGGGGGTCCCTATAAAAAATATAAAAAACAAAAAAACAAGTAAGACAAGAAAGACAAGGGAGTCAAAGAAAAGCAGAGAGAAAGACAAAGTCACGTAAAAACAAGAAAAGTAAAAAGAGAAGTCACGTAAAACAAAGAGAACATGAATAACAAAGGACGGGATGTCAAACCAAGCAGGGGGTGCCATAAAAACAAAAAGAGAACTTAAAGACAAGAGAAAGACAAAGAGAAAACAAGTACGTGAAATAGGACGGGATGTCAAACCAAGTAGGGGGTGCCATAAAAACAAAGAGAAAATGAAGAGAAATATAAAGATAGAAAAACAAGTAAGAGAAGAAGAAAAACAAGTAAGAGAAACAGAAAAACAAATAAGAAGAAAAACAAGTAAGAGAAACAGAAAAACAAATAAGAAGAAAAACAAATAACAGAAACAGAAAAACAAGTAAGAGAAAGAGAGAAACAGAAAAACAAGTGAGAAACTAAGAAAGAAAGTTTGAAAGAAACACAAACAGAAAACCTAAAAGTGGGAGGAGACAACACAAGTATAAAAGCCAAGAGAGGCACACAGAGAACAAACAGACAGAAACATATTGGGCCAGCCTGAGGAAGGCGAAAATACGCCGAAACGTCGCGAAGGCCCAATAAAGTGCACTAAACCCAAGATATGGGTAATTTTTTGAACCAGGGTAGGGACACCACCACCCAGCCCCATCGATGGCCCGTGCACGCCAGGCTACCAGCTTGCTGGTGGCCTGTTCTTTACTCAACACCTAACCAGCCAGTGCCTCGTGGGGTTGGGGGTGTCCCTGCCCTATAACAAACCCTAACCCTAACCAGGGGGGTCCCTATAAAAAATATAAAAAACAAAAAAACAAGTAAGACAAGAAAGACAAGAGAGTCAAAGAAAAGCAGAGAGAAAGACAAAGTCACGTAAAAACAAGAAAAGTAAAAAGAGAAGTCACGTAAAACAAAGAGAACATGAATAACAAAGGACGGGATGTCAAACCAAGCAGGGGGTGCCATAAAAACAAAAAGAGAACTTAAAGACAAGAGAAAGACAAAGAGAAAACAAGTACGTGAAATAGGACGGGATGTCAAACCAAGTAGGGGGTGCCATAAAAACAAAGAGAAAATGAAGAGAAATATAAAGATAGAAAAACAAGTAAGAGAAGAAGAAAAACAAGTAAGAGAAACAGAAAAACAAATAAGAAGAAAAACAAGTAAGAGAAACAGAAAAACAAATAAGAAGAAAAACAAATAACAGAAACAGAAAAACAAGTAAGAGAAAGAGAGAAACAGAAAAACAAGTGAGAAACTAAGAAAGAAAGTTGAAAGAAACACAAACAGAAAACCTAAAAGTGGGAGGAGACAACACAAGTATAAAAGCCAAGAGAGGCACACAGAGAACAAACAGACAGAAACATATTGGGCCAGCCTGAGGAAGGCGAAAATACGCCGAAACGTCGCGAAGGCCCAATAAAGTGCACTAAACCCAAGATATGGGTAATTTTTTGAACCAGGGTAGGGACACCACCACCCAGCCCCATCGATGGCCCGTGCACGCCAGGCTACCAGCTTGCTGGTGGCCTGTTCTTTACTCAACACCTAACCCCTAACCCTAACCCTAACCCTAACCCTAACCCCTAACCCTAACCCTAACCCTAACCCTAACCCTTAAAAATAATTAAAATATACAATAATGTCAATTTAATGAGACAATAATAGGATAATACAATAAAATAAGGATTATAATAAAGAGGAAAAACCCTGGGGGACCTTGCCGCCCGGGATGGGGGCAGGTATGGACAGTGCATTGGAGCCCGGCCCCCTTCGGGGACCGGTCTCCCAACTTTATCGTCCCCTACTTCTAAGACACTTGATCTTATACAGGGGAATGCAAAGAATTGGGGCTACACGACATTGCTTTTGCTTGAGGACCACTACAGAGAAGAGAAAAAAAAAGCGTCTCCGATTGTGGTAGCGAAACCTATCAAACGGCAGAATACATAGATTATTTTCTGAATCCCCTTTCGGTTAAACACCCATCATACGTGAAGGATACTTACCATTTCATTGGCATGATTAAAAATTTAAAAATTCCACACAATTCATTGTTCTTCACGATCGACATAGACAGTCTTTACACTAATATAGACACAAAAGCCGGATTGACAGCAGTTAAAAACATACTTCAGAAGTATCCCCAACAAGACAGGCCGGATCGACAGTTGTTAGCCCTATTGGAAATTAATTTAACTAGGAATGACTTCGAATTTAATAACCAATTTTTTCTCCAAATCAAAGGGGTGGCAATGGGCAAAAAGTTTGCCCCCGCCTACGCCAATATCTTTATGGCGGAGTGGGAGGAAGCGGCTCTGGGGAAGTGTCCCCAAAAACCCTTCCTTTATGTTAGATATTTGGATGACATATTTGGAATCTGGACCCACTCACAGGAAGAATTTACGGAATTCATCCAGATTTTAGACACTCACGATCCCTCCATTAGACTCAAACACAAATCGGACCATCATTCTATTGACTTCTTAGACACCACTGTCTACAAAGGGGAATTGTTTCAAACAGATCAAAGTTTAGACATCAAGGTCTTTTTCAAAGAAACGGACACACATTCACTGCTGTTCAAGACCAGCTTCCACCCCACTCACACTTATAAGGGACTAATTAAGTCACAATTGATTAGATTTCAACGAATCTGCACGCAGGACTCTGATTTCATGGGAGCAGTCAACACACTATTCGCCGCATTAAAGAACAGAGGCTACTGCCGATCATTTCTGAGACGTTGCCTCAAAACCTTTCGGAACCGGAAACCCGCATCAGACAAGGACTTTATCCCACTCATCACGACCTTTTCTTCAGCTAGTAGATTGCTCAACAACAAATTCAAAAAGAATTTTCGAGAAATCATTGCGAGTTCGGGACTTTTGGATAACCACCAAGTTATCTCAGCATACCGCAGGAACAAGAACCTGAAGGATTATTTAGTCAGGGCAAGACTGCCACCTATTCAGCCAAAGCGGAGCACCAACATTCTATCGGATACATTAGTAAAACTGGAGTATGTACAGAACAGGATCAACAAAACTATTTACAAAGTTACACAAATTTTCACACCTCAGACCTGCAATTGTGTATATATTATCTTTTGCTCACAATGTGGGACACAATACATTGGCGAAACAAAGAACTCGATCTCCACCAGGATGACACAACACAGATACAACATCAGACACAAGAAAGAAACCCATACACTCTTGGTTAAACACTTTATTTCTCATGGTTGGCAGAGTCTGAGGGTTGCTGGAATCCAGAACAATTCAGGTTGGACAGATGGACAAAGGAAGAAACGGGAGAGAGAATGGATCCATCGGTTGAACACAAAGGAACCTTGGGGATTGAACATGAAGAACAACTGACAGCAACTATTCGGGTTGCTCGACGTTCGATCCCCAACCCCGTTTTCATTCCTAACCCTAACCCTCATTGGATTTGGACCCCAACCCAACCCCAAGCCCTGAACCTAACCATTTGGATCTTTTATTTCTAACCCCGACCCAGTCATAAGCCCTAACCCTAACCATTTTGATCTTTTGTCTCTAACCCCAACCCGATTCACAAGCCCTAACCCTAACCATGGGGGTCTTTACTTTTCATTTCCCAACCCCCACTCACATGGGGAACCCTCATGTTTGTTGTGTTACTAACATTATTAAGACCACACGCAAAACTATTTAAAAACACAAAGGAATACACAAAAACGCATCACATATCTTTAAAAACATCAAAAATCTTGATTTCAATTTTTTCACATTAGTTAAAATTTCTTTTCAACGTTTCATACGGTTGTAAATAGTTAAAAATAATTTTTCCTGTTTGAAGCATTGTTTATCTTCAAAACATGCAAACTTCATGTCTACAAATGTAAATAAAAGCACTAAAAATGAATAAGCAACAAAAAAATTAAAAAAAACCATTAAAAAACAACAAAAAAAACATTTAAAATCATTTCATAAAATACTAAAAACAATTTAAAACACAGTTTTATCTACAACATTTAGTGTGGTTAAAAAGGATTAAAAAATATGTTAAAAACAATTTTGTCATGTTTACAAATGTAAATAAAAGCACCAAAAATGAATAAGCAACAAAAAAATTAAAAAACCATTAAAAAACAACAAAAAAAACATTTAAAATCATTTCATAAAATACTAAAAACAATTTAAAACATAGTTTTATCTACAACATTTAGAGTGGTTAAAAAGGATTAAAAAATACGTTAAAAACAATTTTGTATTATTTGACTATGTACATATTTTCCATTTTCTGTGTTTTTTCATTATTATAGGCAAGGCTGCATAACTTTAAAACATCAGTTCATTGAAAACTGCATTTTTAGTTTAGTTCGTCAGAGGCTATATAAGGAGAGGAGTGCTGAACACCCTCATTCTAGCCCTGACAGCCAAAGGAGCAACATCTCCAGATTATTCACAGCAGCCACTTTTTCGTTTTGTACCGCGTGTGCCCTGGCCTGAAGAAGACCCGGTGGGGTCGAAACGTTGCCCCGGGCACACTACCATTTGGCCTATTTTGAATTTATTAAAAATTAATCAGTTTTTCTTTATTTTTTTATAAAAAACAAACGCTTTCTTTTTTTCTCATTATTATTTTTTTGCACTATAAATTAGATACATTTTCATTCATACCTACATTCATAAATAACAGACAAACAAAATTTATTAAATTATAATACCAAAGGCTGCATCATCCACACAAAACTTTATTATTAGATAACAAAGGCTTCATCACAGACAAGACAATAATGGTCTACCTGGATGAGGACCAGGATTGGATCCCTGTACGGTACCGGGGACGGCGTCTTGTGCCTGGTGGCCGTAACAGGCAGTGGAGTAGCGGGAGGGCCCAAGGGAAGGACCGTGCACCTCCGCGTCCCTTTAGGGGCCGGAACACTTTTCCTCTCCCTAACCCTAACCCCTAACCCTAACCCTAACCCTAACCCCTAACCCTAACCCCACTCCATTAATCTGGCCCTAACCCCTAACCCTAACCCTAACCCCTAACCCTAACCACTCCATTAATCTGGCCCTAACCCTAACCTAATTAACCAAAACCCTTAAAAAATGAGCCCCAACCCATATTCTGGCCCTAACCCTAACCACTCCATTAATCTGGCCCTAACCCTAACCTAATTAACCTTAATCTGGCCCCAACCCTATTCCTTACTTTAGCCCCAACCCACGTGACAAACCCTAACCACTTGATGTTCTGGCCTTAACCCTAATTAATTGGGTTCATAATTCATAATTAAATGTTTTTTGATTTGGCCCTAACCCTAATTACTGGATAAAAATTATTTACAATTAATTAAAAACACTCAATTCATGACTTACAAAAAAATACTACATACACAATAATAAAAAAATACAGTAGACATGGTTAAAGGTGGTTAAAAAATTGTTTCTATGATTATAAATTATTTACAGGGTTAAAAAATTAAAATCTTTCTAAAAATATGTTTTTGCCAGTGAGGAGTGATTAAAAAATACATTTGTGAAAATTCTATTCGAAAAACTACAAGCGAAAAGGTAAAAACACTAATTTGGCTTTCTAAAACTAAATTCGAACTGAAAAAAAGTGGGAGGGTATAAATAGAAGGGGATGGCACTCGCTGCTCATTTCATTCCAAGACATCGGACAGAGCAGACCTCTGAGAGCAAGCCTGTTTCCCGTTTCTTTTTTTGTGTGTGCCTGGCCTGAAGAAGACCTTCACAGGTCGAAACGTTGCCACATAGGCACACAAATTTATTTATTTGGCCTATTACAATTTGATTTCTTTTTTCTTTAATAACTAAAAGGTTTTTTTCAAAACCAATTCATTTTTTTATTTTATTTCTTTAAAAATTTAAGTTAAAAATTACATATTTAAGTTAAAGCTTTAAAAATTTACTTTAAAAATTTAATTTAAACTTTGGTAGGAAAACCAATTAAAAAAAACACTCGCCTCCATCCAACTCACCATGGTTGGATGGACTTCTGACTGGACCCTGGTGCGCCATGGCGGACGCCGTGGACAATCCAAGGTCCAGGCCCCTTACCGAGGGATGGCCCGTGCACCGCCCGCCTCCAATTGGAGGAGGGGCCCAAACACTCATCCTAACCCCCCTAACCCTAACCCTAACCCCTAACCCTAACCCTACCCCCTAACCCTAACCCCTAACCCCTAACCCTAACCCCTAACCCTAACCCTATCCTATCCTATCATTTAAGCCTCATCATACCTGCCGTGGGCCACTGGAGGGAGACAAATCACCATGCACTAAAATTCAAATTTTGCACTGCAAACCTCACAGTGTGTGTGTGTGTGTGTGTGTGTGTGTGTGTGTGTGTGTGTGTGTGTGTGACAGACAGACAGACAGACGGAGAGAGGGAGATTCAAAGCACTATAATTCAAATTTTGCACTGCAGACCTCACAGTGTGTGTGTGTGTGTGTGTGTGTGTGTGTGTGTGTGTGTGTGTGTGTGACAGGCAGACAGACAGACAGAGAGAGAGAGAGGGAGAGATACAAAGGAATGTAATTCAAATTTTGCACTGCAGACCTCACAGTGTGTGTGTGTGTGTGTGTGTGTGTGTGTGTGTGTGTGTGTGTGTTTGTGTAAGGTCAGAACTGCTTGTTCAACTTCTTACTATCGCTGTGGAAAGATTCAGATACAAATATCAGAACACGTTTCATAAAGAACAATCAGTTCTGAGCAATGAAAAGAACAATCAGTTCTAAACAAGGAAAAGGTCATCATGCAGTATTCTATCATCAATAAACTTATATCACTAAAAGCTTATACTGACTACTCAGTACAGTTTTCCATTGACACTCTCCTAGCACCTTGAGGAGCTGTTGTTGTGATTTGTATAAATGAAACTGAATTGAACTGGTCAGTTCAAACACTGACAGAGTAGGTGTGATGCAGCTAAGTGGGAAACATGCTGCTAAATAAAATAAATGAGCTTGTGAAAATATGAAGTAATAATAGTAATATTTACAGCAGTACTATCAGTAAAAAAAAACGCAAATCAATACATGTGTAAGTGCTGAACATAATATTTACAGCAGTGTGTGGTTTGCTGCATCCTGCAGTTCAGAGTTCAGTTTATCTTCTATAAAAAAGCAAACAGACTCTTTGGACCAGCTGTGCTCAGTCTGCAGTCTTCATGAGACGCCTCTCTCCGAGTTTACCTCAGAGCTTCTTCCCTCCAGATCTCACAAACACAGCAGGCCCTCCTGATCCAGGATGCAGCTTTTGTTCAGAGTTTTTCTGCTGGCTCTGATTCTGCAGAGCTGCAGTGCTGAAGCTGCCGCAAAGGAATGTGACCTCCCACCGAAGTTGCGACAGGAGGTACTGCACAAGGTGGGAACTCACAGAAACATCTGCCAAGTCACTACTTGTTGACTGATACCTCTTTACAGTGAAAGGAGGCTACAAAAATATATTTGGTAATTTTTCGGTCTGCTGTGCAAAAATCTGCTCAATTAAGGCTAATTTAAAAATAGAGTTTTAAGTACTATGAACATTCAATGCATTCTGGAAAAAAAGCATACAGTCAAGGCAATTACAGCGTAAGAAGGTTAAATGTTTTTCCTTTCTTTAAAATGTCTTCAAGGTATTCATTACATTAAAAAGTATTTGCAGTATTATTTGTATCTCCTATGCAGTTTAAGGGCAGATGCTACCACACGGTTCTACTTTACCTACATTTCAAGTAATATTAGGAAACTGTAATAAATCCAGAAAACAAATGCTTGTGGGTTTACCCTAGTTCCTCCTCACAGGTGTTTGAGTCACGATGGGTTCTGGTGGAAGCGTTCTCAGATTATCCAGCAGGTCTGAGGTTGGTGAAGCATGCCAACAGCTCCCTGATGGAGATGAAGGAGGCATTCAACAATGAAACCTTTCTGTTCATCGAGAGAAACATAGTGTAAGTTTGTCAAACTGAGGACAAACAGCAGTTCAGTACCTGCTTACTTTCTGCAAAAGTTTTTTTTTACTTTATTTATTTTGTTTACAGCTCTGGAAAATGTCTTGTGTTTCAAGTCAACATGTCCATTCCTGATCCCGAGACTTCCAACCACAGCATGGTTCTGGACAGCCCTGGTAAGTCCAAAACAGGCCCAGACTAGACCTTTTATTAAGACATTTGGATGTGAAAGCAGCCAGAGAAATGTAATTAAAAGATTTTTCAAAGTATAAAAACAACTTTCCTAATGTTGTTTGATTTTGGTTGGAAGTGAGAGGTTTGTTCTGATGATTCACAGCAATAAAAAGAAAAAACAAACACTAACACTGCTACCATGATGTCTGACCTACTGAGATAACACCACAGAGCACAGCAATGTTCTCAGTATGGCCACAAGGTAGCTAACATACCAGTGGCCAAGAGAGTTAGACCAGAACCTTGTGAAAAGGATTTTTTTTTAAACTTCCACTTTTTATTTATCAAGTGTTAGGTAATTAAAGTTGTCAGTTAGGTTTTTAGAGATCAGAATGTTGACATATTGGTAAAACCTCAACCACAGGAAAATTTTCTTTTAAAATTCCCTTTTGTATATTACAAAATTTGTACTTAAAAAAGGCAGAAATTGGAGTTTCTGATCTCCAAACTAAACTACAGAACTTTTTTTTAGGGGGACGCCTGTCTGTCTGTAGCATCTGATAGGTTTGTAGCTTGAACCTATCTGCTGGAACGTTGAGGACAATATAATTACACAGCAAAGCAAGACACAAGTAGGCAAGCTTCTTCATGTTTCTCGTGCACGGGAGAGAAAACCGGACAGGCGCCGTTCCTTCGCTTGACCCCAGTTGCTCTCGTCCGTTCTCCCGTACCACTGTTCTTTTATTGAGGTTACATGAATCTGCATAGGTTCATTAACATATGACGTCTACATACACACAAAGAGTACCTTGCCTGTGTGTGTGTGTGTGTGTGTGTGTGTGCCTGTGTGTGTGTGTGTGTGTGTGTGTGTGTGTGTGTGTGTGTGTGTAGGGTCAAGATGTGACCCTGTGAAGACTCTGGTGCTAGCTGGTGCCAGGCGTCTAGCAGATCTATCTGAACAAAGAGCTCTTATACTTAAAGAGATATACGTGTGTTTGGTAACCCATATATCAGCAAGCTAGGAGGTGATCTATGCCAGAACACTCTTTAGAGGAGTGAACGCACTCCCCTCATGAGACATTCTTTCAATCTACAAATGATTATATACTTCTAAGCATATATGAGTAAATGTTTCTAAGCATAAATGACAATCAACAATACAAAACCTAACAGCATCAGTCATGGGGAACTGTCATGGTCCTGGGTCGTGCGACCCGGTGTTTTGTGTTTAGTCTATTTTGATGTTTATTGATTGTTTAGGTTCATTAAGGTAGTCCAGCCATTTGTATATATCACCCTTGCATTACGTCTCCCTTGCCCTTCGTGTGTTTATGTCTGTGCGTCTTGTACTGTCAAGTTCATGCTGTCAGTATTGTCACCTCCCCCTGTACTACGTCTCCCCGGTTCATGTCTCATGTTTCCTGTTTTACTTTGAAGGCCTGCATTCACTGTCAGTGTATTCAGTTTCACTCCTCCTGTCCTGTCGTTAAGTTCATGTGTGTCAGCTGCGTTCCCATGTGTGGCCACTTTCCCTGATCATCCCTCATGTGTATTTAGTCTCTGTGTTTCTTACAGTCTGTGTTGCGTCGTCTGTGTTCCCACCCTCCGTGTTTCCATGCCTGGTCTGTTGTCTTCCAAGCCATAGCCTCACCATCGTTTGTTCCCAGTTTAGGTTTCTGTTTAGCCACGTTATCCCTGCTGTATTTGTACACCTTGTTTTCAGCCATATTAAAGGCTCGCCTTCTGTTAAAGCTCACTCCCGTCTGCTCACTCGTGTACGCACCTGGGTCCATTACACGCATTCTCCACTCGGTCCGTCACAGCAGACCGTGACAGGGAACTACTTAAAGAGGAAAACAAAATCTTCCAACGAGGTCTCAACTGTTAGTCATTATTGTGGTGAGATGTTAATGATTTTTTTTAAATGTGTTCCCATTAGGAGTTATGGAGTTTGGCGGGTTGGTGTCTCCATACAATGATCAGGGCCGAGCAGATGTTTACCAGGGCTGTGCAGACTGTCTGACCGTTGTCTACAGCGGCGTCTTTCAGGGAATTCCAGGAAGGCTGTTGCTCATCTACAGTAAGAATGAAACACCCTAACTTTACAGAGTCATCAGTGAGAAACTGAACAGAAAACTCATGCAAACAGGAGGCAGAAGTGTCCACTGTGCACTCAGCATCACATCATACCAAGTGAAACACAGACAGTGCCCTGAAAGAAATTCTCACTGAAAAAAGGAACATCTGAAAGAATTTGACTGTTTTTAAATGAGCAAATCCTAATAATAATGAAAGTTTCAGAAACTTTAGAGCTGAGAGTTCAACAGGATCATATCAACCAAGGGGACAATCTTCTGAAATGGAAAACACAAAGCAGAACTCAACACACTGAATTTAGCAGGTGCCCCACAGAGTGTTCTCATGAAGCTACAGTATTGTGAAAAGCCTTGAATGTTTCTGAAAAAGCCATGAAAAGGAACTAGACCACAAAACTAACTCCAAATGCAAGAGCACCGTGAATAACAAACCTTCTCCTTTGCTCTTGTTGCTATCTTTCTGTCACAAGTCACTCCTGACGCTCAACTCCACCCAGCCCACCCTGACTGCACTCTCCGTGGATGGTGGACCCCAAGTTTTTTGGTTTTTTTTCAGTACTTTGAATTGTTTTTCTCTGCCTTTCAGGAAAAGAAGGGAAGCATACGGACACTGATGAGCTGAAGGCGGGTGAGAGCATCCACAGGAAGCTGGCAGAGTGCCTCAAGTTCAATGTTGAGACAACCTTCATATATGATGGCAAGGCAGGTGAGAGAGAAAATCTGGAAATTAGCTAGCATTTACACTACCTGTTGAAAGGGTTAGTGGTGTTAGTGTGAATAATGCCATTTTCTGCAGTTTCTTTGAAACTGCCTTGCACGGGGTTTGAGTTACATTTTCTCATTTTGTGGGTGTGATCCAGTCAGCCGGCACACGCACATAAACACCACTCCAAAAGTTTCCTGAACAGAAGACAAAACAAAATGATTAACTTCTTACTTTTCAGAGTTGTACGAGCCGGGGTTCACTGACTGATGCTACACAACAATCCAGCATCAAATAAGGTTCAGCCACCCTGTTAAATAGGGCACAGATAATGGGCTCATCAGCAGCAGGTGATTGTTGGCAGGTGTAGCTGGCGAGAACAAGAGTTCACACACACACACACACACACACACACAAAGAGAAACGGTCAAAGGAAAAAGAGAGAGATAGGGAGGCAACAGCAGCAGGACCCTGTCAGAACAGGCAACATTTGGTTTGGGGGTTACCACCACGACAGCCACCAACCACCTTTCAGCTGCAGCTCAGTGCAGCAGCTTCGGCAATGGAGGTGCAGAACATGGTCCATTCGGACTCAATGTCCGCAGTCTCCCTCAGAATGCTGCTGAAGCTCTGCCGGAGGTGTACGATAAATATCTCGGAGACCGGGGCACACCCTCACTATACGTTTAGGCGCACCATCTCTGTCCATCGTCCTCCCCCTCCACCTGATTCAACTCACCACCAGGTGGTGATCTGTTGACAGCTCAGCCCCTCTCTTTACATATCCAGAATATGACTAGACACTCGAGTCTGGTGATACGATTACAAAATCGATCATTGACCTGCGGCCCAGAGCGTCCTGGTGCCATGTGCACTTATGGACACTCTTATGTTCGAACATGGTGTTCATTATGGCCAAACCAATTTGTCACATAAAATGACCTCTTCATCTTCTTTCTGCTGCAGCAATGACAGTACTGTTGATGAACTGCCTCTGTGTGAGTACATTGTAACTAGAGATGGCACGATACCACTTTTTTATGTCCGATACCGATATCATAAATTTGGATATCTGCCGATACCGATATGAATCCGATATAGTGTGTTTTTTTTAAATCAATAAAACGTTTTTTTAATATCTTGCTGCATTTTGTATATGTTTATACTCAAGTTTAAATAAATAACAACACTAAAGCTATTCTGTTATACCTGTATGTAAAAAAATACACTGCGCCCAAAATATTTCATAGTTCAGCAATACTGATCAATCTAATAAACTTAAACCTGCTCCATCCTCCCTATTCTGGTATTTTAAAGAGTACTTAGCAGAAATATTAAGCAACCTAAGTAATAGGGTTGCAAGTTCCCAGCAAAAAAAAATAGGGAACCACCCCCCACCCTCCACCTCATGATGCTTAATCGATGTAATCAAATTTAATTTGATGCAGGGGGAAAAATGCACAGAAATAAATTATTTTTTCAAGAATAATTAAATAGATTCAACGTCTTTCTTCAACAGAATTGCAAAATTCACAGATGGTACTTTCCCAAAGGAAAAAGTACTATAGCTTACTAGGGTATATTAGACTTAACAGTTACTATATACAGTAATGGACTTCTATATATTTTACATCAGATTAAAACTTTGGGTGTAAGAGTCAGATAATTATTTATTAAAAGCTAGACATTTTAAATGAGAATAAGAAAGAAAAGTATGTCTTTGTGCCCCCTTTTCCCTGTTCATGCCCTATCGCCCACCTGGCTAAACTTTGCTAGATCTGCCCCTGCATAGTTACCAGCCGTCAGCTGTAGAAAAAGATCCTGGTGTAGAAAGTAATATTAAATAAATTCTAACAACAGCTTATCAAGCTTAAAAGTGCTGCTGTTGTTCAGCCGCTGGTTTCCTCTTTCTGGTGAGAAGTGGGCCAAAAACAAAGAAGACAGACGGAGTCGCGACACAAAAGCCGATCAGCTGATCATTAAGCAGTTTCACGATTGAAGTAGCATCAGGAGAGAGAGGCAGTCGCTCCATATATCTGTTAAGCTTAACACTGGAATGCTTTACAAACATTCAGAGATGAACTTACACACTTGCTTTACTTCTCTCTGGGATAACTTCCTCGGAGATGAAATGCTGGTGAGGCTACAAATACACACAGCCGCTCTATCACGTGATGCATACTGCTGCGAGGTGCTACGGTTATGAGCCGAGTTACGCCATGTAGCAAGTTTTGTGAGGTGCTTTTTTGATATTTAATGGATCGATTACATTTTTAATTTCTCGCCGATATCCGATCCAGTAATTTGAGTCAGTATTGGACCGATACCGATACGTAATATCGGATCGGTCCATCTCTAATTATAACATCATGATATCAACAACAATGGACCTGTTTTCACCCTACCCTGTACTGTCATTAATAGACGAGTTAGGAAAATATAACATTTGAAGACAATTGCAGAAAATAGTAATAAAACTAGGATGGGTGATATTGCCCACACATAATATCACAATATTATGATGAGTGATTAAATATTATCAGTGTATTCTCACGATAGCACTAAATTTCACGATATGACAAAATACAGAAAAATACACGGTAGCTTTGAGTGCAATAACTTTATTGTGAAAAATGGGTCCTTTTGGGTCCTTTTCTCTTGTAAAGAGTTCTAGGCCAGCCTGGTCATTTTCCGCGAAGTATGGCATACATCTACTTTGCCGGGGGGCGGGGGGGGGGCGGAGGGTGTGTTCCAACTGCAGGGGAATCACACTCCTCAGCCTCCCTGGGAAAGTCTATGCCAGGGTGCTGGAAAGGAGAGTCTGTCCGTTAGTTGAACCTCGGATACAGGAGGAACAAAGCGGTTTTCGTCCTGGTCGTGGAACACAGGATCAGCTGTTTACCCTCTCAAGGATAAAGTGTGCATGGGAGTTTGATGTCCTTTGATGTAGTCTCTCTCTTCACTTGCATACCCACCACGGAGGCCGTGGAGACTGTCAGAAAACGACTACAAGAAGACAGCTCCTTGGAGGACAGGACCAACTTCACACCCGATCAGATCTGCACACTGTTAGACCTCTGCCTCACCACTACATATTTCAAGTACAACGAAGGCTTTTACAGACAAAAACATGGCTGTGCCATGGGCTCCCCCGTGTAACCTATTGTAGCCAACCTTTACATGGAGGAAGTGGAAAGGAAGGCTCTTGGCTCTTTCAAAGGAAGAGTACCCAGCCACTGGTACAGATATGTGGACGACACCTGGGTCAAAATCAAGACACAAGAAGTGGAATCCTTCACTGCGCACATTAACGCTGTGGATAAAAACATCAAGTTCACCAGGGAAGACACAAAGGACAACTGTTTGCCTTTCCTGGACTGCGCTGTGCACATTGAAGAGAACGGCAAACTCAACATCGAAGTTTACCGGAAGCCCACACACACGGACCAGTACCTCCTTTTTGACTCCCATCACCCTCTGGAGCACAAACTTGGAGTAATTAGGACCCTACACCACCGGGCAGAACATGTTCCCTCTAAGCCCGAAGGAAAAAAGAAGGAACACACACATGTAAAGGAAGCACTCAAAACGTGCGGCTATCCTAAATGGGCGTTCTTAAAGTCAGCAAAGAGGCACAGAAAAGAAGACCAGACACCAGCGAGGGAGGATAAGAAGGACAGACGCAACAACATTGTCATCCCCTATGTAGCCGGTGTATCAGAAAAACTCAGGAGAGTTTTCTCCAAGCATGACATCCCAGTGTATTTCAGACCCAGCAACACGCTCAGACAGAAACTGGTTCACCCAAAAGAAAAAACGCCAAAACACAAACTTAACAATGTGGTGTATGCTGTACAGTGCAGCGAGGAATGCTCAGACCTCTACATTGGAGAGACCAAACAGCCACTTCACAAGCGCATGGCACAACACAGAAGAGCCACCTCCACAGGACAAGACTCAGCAGTCCATCTGCATCTTAAGGATAAAGGACACTCTTTCGAGGATGCCAATGTTCACATTTTGGACAGAGAGGACAGATGGTTTGAAAGAGGAGTGAAAGAAGCCATCTATGTCCACTGTGAGCGACCATCTTTGAACAGAGGCGGGGGTTTACGACACCAAGTCTCTGCCATCTATAATCCAGTTTTGAGATCCCTTCCCAGACGCCTTAACGCCCACTCACATCCTGGGCCATCTGACCTCAGGAATTCGCATGATAAGGTGGGGCCAGGTTTCACAATGAACACACCTGAAACTCTGGCTGATTGGGACCCACACCCAGTTTCACACCTTGGCTCAGGCGATTAGAGGATCATCAGGGGGTCCTTTTGTCCCTCTGTGGGGGGAAACTCCCACTGGGTTTATATCTGGGACTCTCCACCATTTGACCTTAGAACTGAAGAAGCTTCTCGGATGAGAGGTGAAACGTCTTCAAGCAACTTAAAGAAGTCCAGACGCTTTTCTTTGCAAGCACCTTTGACTACGATGACCTGGATGACTGAGAACCTTCACAGACATGGGAGTTTGCCCAACCAGTCTACATGTGTTTTGTGTACTTGGAGAAGGAATTCGACCGTGTCCCTCTGGGTGTCCTGTGGTAGGTGCTGCGGGAGTATGGGGTGTCTGGCCCATTGCTACGGGCCATTAGATCCCATACAACCCTCACTACCCTCACCTATGGTCACAAGCTGTGGGTAGTGACCGAAAGAACGAGATCACAAATACAAGCGGTGGAAATGAGCTTCCTCCAAAGGGTGGCTGGCCTCTCACCTTAGAGATAGGGTGAGAAGTTCAGCCATCAGGGAGGAGCTCAGAGAAGAGCTGCTGCTCCTTCACATCGAAAGGAGCCAGCTGAGGTGGTTTGGGCATCTGACCAGAATGCCTCCTGGGTGAGGTGTTCCGGGCATATCCCACTGGGAGGAGGCCCCAGGGCAGACCCAGGACAACCTGGAGAGTTTATATCTCTCAGCTGGACTGAGAACGCCTGGGTGTTCCCCCGGACAAGCTGGAGGAGGTGGCTGGGGAGAGGAAGGCCTGGGCTTCTCTGCTTAGGCTGCTGCACCCGCGACCCGGCCACCATGAATCATCATGAATCGTGAATGATGTGATATGGCATACCCCTAATTAGTAATACTAAGATAGTTATTTTTACAGGTGCTCTGATGAAATTTGCAAAAATGGTTGAAAATCAGCTGAACCATTTCCTCAGAATAATTTTCAGTGTGATAGATTTTCTATGTACAACTTGTTCCTGAAAGCAGTGAATGAAGCCCAGCTGTAAAGCTCTAGCAGCTCAGACTGAATATACATATCTTCGTGTGCTGATGCAGAAAATGTCTAAATGTTCTTCTGCTTGATTCTGATCTGCTGCTGAGTCTCTCATTAATCAACATTAAACATTCATCTCTGTGCTACATGAACTTCACTGTGATTTTATTTCATAGCTCACCATTTTATTATCAAAATCTGATGACGTCTCTGAGTGAAGGAAGTGGCACTGGCAGGGATCGTTTTGTTTTGAACAGTAACATGACATGTGTAATGCACGTTTTTATCTGAGTGTGTTTAAGAACCTGAAGTTGAGAGTCTGGTTTAGAGAGAGTTGACTGTCAGTATTGAGACTAACAATAAAGCCATGACCCAAAAACACAGAATCAGAGCAGAAGCCTTCCTATGAAAATCATAAAAGCAAAAATCAATGACTCAGTAGTGTTGCAATGAATCAATTTCATTAGACTGAGCTTCTTTATTGTTCTAACAAATACGAATCAAATAAAATCGAAACAAAAACTTCAGAAACACCATCCTGTCAGATGATGTGGTTTGGTCCCTCATCTGTGGAGACCAGGGCTGTGTAGAGATGTTTAAAGGAGCGGGTGCTCAAAGTTAAAAAAAAGGGGCACATAGAACCAGGCTGAATAACAACAACACACATTCCATCTAGAATCTAATATGGAATCTTATCATACTATATCACTGTCATCAGGTGGGGACAAAGCAAACGTAGGCCATGTTTTACCTGATGGGTACAATGTTGCTCCTGCTGATGATAGTGCTGGAGGGCAGGGCTCCACTGATCTGAGACTGTAGACGTTAAAGAGTCCACAGGAGAGATGGGAGCTGATCAAGTGTTATGAGATAATAATATAATTCAAAGATTGGTGACAGTGCGTGGAACTATAAGGCAACAAACTGTGAGAAAAAACTAGACTCTGCCTGTGACTCACTCTTTGCCTCTCTTCCTTCATCTCATCATCTCATCTATTACTCTCCACTTGCTGTCCATCTGAGAACAAGGCACAATTTGCTGTTGTATTAATCTGTTCTTTAATTATCCACACTCAAAAACTCCTGCACCCAATCCATAATAAAGTAATAATAGAAACCGTTATAGAACCAAAACATTGTGTTTATTATTGTTTTTATACTTGAATATCTCTGCAATGCAACAACTGGTACAGGTGTTATTGTTACCTGTGCTCTTTGTAATCCAGCTGCTGAGGGATCCACAGCCTCACACAGCTCCTTATGTAGTTGTTGCTGTTCTGAGAGTCTATGGTGCATGTGGTGTGATATGCCCATGTAGAAAGGACGGCACTGAGACGCTGGACTTCCGGTATGATGGCGCCTGTGTTTGGCTTTGCCGCTGCCGGCCGTGGTTTCTCTGTGCTGTTTTTGTTCTTTTTGCTTTCGCTTTTTGTCACTAATGTGTTGGCTGCCCTTGTCTATGATCGCCTGACGCTATTATCCATCCGATCCTCTATGATAAGTCAAGATGCCTTATCCTCCTGCGGTATTTTCCATCCTCCGCTGCCGACACCGGTGTCTGGATCTTCGTTAGGTGTCATCAGTGGCGCCTTTCTGTGTCCGCGCAAGTCACGGAGAAGGAGAGGGAAAAGAGCAGGTGTCCAGGTAAAACTCAGACTGTTCTGGAAGCGGGGACTAACTGTGCCTGGATCTATGAGACGGCGCTACCTCAGGAGTGTTCATCCAGACTCTCCTGTTGTTTGGCCTTCCATCCCCGCGGTGAGTGGAATTTATGAACGTCGCGGATCAAACTCTGTTTCTTCGTCCCCTAAATCGGGCCGCTTCTGTTAATAATATGTCTTCTACTTCGCTGAGAGTGGCGCTTTTCAACGCTCGATCAATGACTAATAAAACGTTCCTGCTGAACGATTTTATTCTTTCCAAGAAACTGGACTTCTTATTTCTAACCGAAACCTGGCAGCGCGATGGTGACTTTTCATCCTTCATTGAACTCTGTCCGAGTGGGTACTCCTTCATCAGCCAGCCTCGGACGTCGGGTCGAGGAGGAGGTGTCGCTGCGGTGTTTGGAAGCCGGTTTTACTGTCGCGCAGTGTTGGTCGGACATTTTTCATCCTTTGAACTACAGCTGGTTAGAATTGGAAATAAAGATCCATTTTACTGCGCTGTAGTGTATCGTCCACCTGGCCTAAACACTATGTTTTTAAAGGAGTTCAGTGACTTTTTATCCTCGACTTTGAAGCTGTCCAGACTGGTTATAGTCGGGGATTTTAATATACACGTTGATGATGACTCTGACCTCTTTGCCAGAGGTTTCCTTAGCGTCATGGATTCTTTTCATTTTACTCAGCATGTGTCTGGTCCCACACACACCCAAGGACACACACTGGACCTTGTTTTTACTTTAGGTTTAAACATTGATTTTATTTGTACTGAGGACATTTTTATTTCGGACCATCGTTGTTTTCTTTTTAATCTGTCTTTTCATTTGTCCCTCTCTCCTATTCGACACGTGGTTAGCTCTCGCATCTTAACTTCCTCTAGTGCTGTTAAATTTTCCGATGCTTTTAATTTAGTTTTATCTCCCTATAATGATGTTCATTTTTTAACAAATCCTTTTAATAATCATTGTCTTTGTATTTTAGACAATGTTTGTCCTGTCAAAGTTAGACTAGCTCCGGTTTCAAAGTCGTCTCCCTGGTTAAATGACAGCATTCGCTTCTTAAAGCGTTGCTGCCGTAAGGTTGAGCGTTTATGGAGGAAAACGCGTTTGCATGTCCATCTCCTTTATCTAAAGGACCTTTTAGTCTCTTTTAACACTTCAGTTCGAGATGCGAGGGCGGCCTATTTCTCAGACTTAGTGTCTAAGAGCAGAGGTAACCCTAAGGTACTATTCGACACCATTAGTGATATTGTTGCTCCTGCTCCACCTGCTGTCCCAATTTCATCAAATGAAGATTGTGAAAAATTTCTTTCTTTCTTTGTTGAAAAAGTCAGTAACGTGAGGAACAGTATCTCTCCTTCTGTGTCTCTCTTGTCTGCTCCAACTCAAGCTAGGCCTGTAATTTTAGAAAGATTTTTACCTGTGTCCTTACCTGAGCTGGTCAAGTTGGTTAATTCAATGAAAGCATCCTCCTGCTCTCTTGATATTTTACCTGGATCTTTGTTTAAAAATGTCTTTCAGTCTATTGGTCCCTGTGTGCTCACAATTATTAATTTCCTCACTGGTTTCTGGTCAGGTCCCTGTTTATTGTAAGAATGCTGTTATTCACCCACTGTTAAAAAAAACCTAAGCTTGATGCTTCTCTTCTCAGTAGCTACAGACCGATTTCAAAATTACCGTTCATTTCTAAGATTTTAGAAAAGGTTGTGGCTAAGCAGCTTATAGCTGTTCTAGATGAATACAGCATTCTGGATAAATTCCAATCTGGCTTTCGTAGAGCTCACTCTACTGAAACTACACTTCTTAGAGTCTCCAACGACATTTTAATGAGATGTGATGCAGGAGAATGCTCCGTTCTGTTGATGTTGGACCTGACCTCCGCCTTTGATACTGTGGATCATCATATTCTGCTAGATAGGCTGAGAGACTGGGTGGGTATATCAGGGGCTGCTTTGGACTGGTTTGAATCCTATTTGCATGAACGATCCTTTTCTGTGGCTACCTCTAAGTACAGTTCCTCTTCTACTTTTCTTGCCTATGGTGTGCCACAAGGTTCAGTTTTGGGGCCTTTATTGTTCTTACTGTATTTACTTCCTCTTCAACACTTATTGAGCACTTTTAAGGACATTTCGTATCACTGCTATGCAGATGATATTCAGGTATATATCTCCTTTAAGCCCCATGATGTTTCCAAGCTACAAATTTTGCACAAGTGCATAGACTCCATTAGATGTTGGATGGCTGGAAACTTTCTTCAACTAAATGAGGAGAAGACTGAAGTTCTTGTTTGTGCTCCTAAAACTTTTGTAACTAGTGTTATGGAAAACTTGGGTCCACTTGCTACATTTGCAAAACCGTCTATCAGGAGCCTTGGTGTTAGTATTGACTCAGCTCTGACTTTGGATGCCCATGTAAAATCTTTGGTTCGCTCCTGTTTTTATCATTTGAGAAACATTGCTAAGCTGAGTCCCATTGTATCGCGCTCCGAATTAGAAATTGTCATTCATGCATTTGTTTCATCTCGTCTGGATTATTGTAATTCTTTGTTTACTTGTTTATGTAAAGCCTCTTTGGATCGTCTGCAAGTTGTTCAGAATGCTGCTGCAAAGCTTCTGACCAAGTCCTCCAAGTTTTCCCATGTCACACCCCTGCTGATTCAGCTGCACTGGCTCCCCGTTAAATTCAGGATCCAGTTTAAGGTTTTGACCTTGACTTTCAGGGCCCTGCATGGACAAGCACCAACATATATAAGTGAACTTTTGCATCCATACATTCCCAGCAGGTCCCTGAGGTCATGTGACCAGGGATTGCTTGCTGTCCAGCACACGAGGCTGAAAACAAAAGGCGACAAAGCTTTTGGAACTGTGGCCCCCAGATTGTGGAACTCTCTCCCTTTGAGCCTGAGATCTGTGGACTCAGTGGTCACTTTTAAAAAAACAGCTAAAAACCCATCTTTTTAAACTTGCTTTTAGTTGATTTTTATTTTTAGGTTTTAGCTTCTGTGAAGCACTTTGTGATTTTTATCTTGAAAGGTGCTATATAAAGTTTTACTTACTTACTTACTTACTTGCCTTTACGCTGGGCTCCTTTTTTATTCTATTATTTTCCTTTTTTTTCTCAAAACATAACACTTAACAAAAGACTAATATATATTTCTACAATACAACATCATCAAAGTCTTTCTTTAAAAGTTCTAGCTGAAACCAAATCTGTTATCATGTAGTGGCAATATTGAGATCCCGTTTCTCTTTATTCTTTCGTCTACCTTGTGTTCCTGTTTCTCTTTATTATGTGAATGCCTTACTACATTCACACAATAAAGAGATCCTACACCCGTTTTAAGCACAAAGTTCAGCTTCTTCACCTCTTTTCAGCAGAAAATGAAGCTTCTACATCTGTTTTAAGCTGAAAGTCCAGCTTCTTCACCTCTTTTCAGCAAAAAGTTCAGCTCCTTCAGCTCTTTTTAGCAGAAACTTCAGCTTCTTTACCTCTTTTCAGCAGATAGTTCTGCTTCTTCAGCTGTTTTCAGCAGATTCCACTACACGGCATTCACACTACATTTTTGCAGGAAATGCAACTTTTTCTAGTTCTAGTTGCTCCGTTTCTTTGGTGGTTAACTACTCCCTCAGTTTTCATCCAATTTCTACCATTAAAACTTTAAACTGTTCCGCTCCTTCTGCTAATTCCTGCTATATCTTTGGGTTCTTATAACTTTTGTACTTTTTGAATTATTAAGCTTTTTATGCCATTTTTTGGCCCATTTCGATGAATAGGACCACATTACGAGTGTGCTCACTGATGTTGCTCGCCGGGGTGAGCTGTGTTTTAGCTCAGTGAGATGAGCAGCTGTTTTGAGACTGGGAGGTCTGGGTTTGAATCTCGGCCATGGCAACTTTTTCATGTCTTTTCAACACAAATTTCAGTTTCTTCAACCCTTTTCAGCAGAATTTTCAGGTTCTTCACCTCTTTTCAGCAGAAAGTTTAACTTCATCTTTTTTAAGCACAAATTTTAGTTTCTTCACCTCTATTCAGCAGAAAGTTCTGCTTTTTCAGCTGTTTTCAGCAGATTGTACTACATGGCTTTCACACTGGATTTTCGCAGGAAATGCAACTTATTCTAGTTTATTTATTTTTCTCCTTATGGTAACTGAGAGATGAGAGCCATTATATCTCCCTTTTCCCTAACCAAGAACAACAATAACATATAAAAACAGCTTTTTATACAACAGTATCAACTAAAGCTTGTACTTAACAGAGCCTACCTAATACAAAGAAAACAGCACACAGTTGTCATCAACAGCGTGAATAGCAACTGCAACATTCAGTGCTGTTAGCAAGGATTAGAACAATTACAATCTCATAGAGAAACAATAGAATAGAATAGAATAGAATTCAACATTATTGTCATTGCACATGCACAGGTACAGGGCAACGAAATGCAGTTTGCATCCATCCAGAAGTGCTTTAGTGATATAGATATATTACAATATATATTAGCAATAATATAGATATGTGAGTATATTACAGAAATGGGTCTATTATGGTATGCTATAATGTACACGGTATGAGGTATGTTGTGAATATTCTATAACTATAAGTATGTACAGGTTGTAGTGAGTACAAGCTATGTACAGGATATGAACAGGATATAAATATGAAAAACTATACAGAATATCAAATAATTAACTTTACAGAATCTGAGATATACAGCTATACAGAAATGTGAACTATGCAAGTTGTAAACAGTTGTAGGATTAAAACTTATCAAATGTACAGAATGATTATTTACACAGAGCTATACAGTAGTGCAGTTAAGATAAGTGAGATATAATTCCTACAGAGGCTATATAAAGTGCTAGTGGTTGTGAGTGGTGGTTCAGTCCATGTTATTATTGTGTGTTTGAGGGTACAGTTGTCCATTGTGGGTGTGTGTATGTTCAGTCCATGTGTTAACATGGGTCAGATGTCAGGAGGCAGAGTTCAGGAGTCTGACAGCTGTGGGGAAGAAGCTGTTCCGGTACCTGGTGGTCTTAGTCCGGAGGCTCCTGTAGCGCCTCCCAGAGGGCAGGAGGGTGAAAAGTCCATGTGATGGGTGACTGGGGTCTTTGATGATTTTCCCAGCCCTTTTCAGACACTGCTTCCTGTAGATGTCTTTTATGGCAGGAAGTGGTGCTCCGGCGATGCGCTGGGCAGTTTTCACGACCCTCTGCAACGCCTTCCGGTCTGAGGCAGAGCAGTTCCCGTACCAGACTGTTATACAGTTGGTCAGGATGCTCTCGATGGTGCAGCGATAGAAGTTCACCAGGATGTCTGAGGACAGGTGGTTCTTCCTCAGAGTCCTCAAGAAGAAGAGGCGCTGGTGAGCCTTCTTGACCAGCTTGGAGCAGTTGGTTGTCTAGATGAGATCCTCGGAGATGTGGAATCCCAGGAACTTGAAGCTGCTCACACGTTCCACAGCCGTCCCCTTAATGTGGATGGGTGGATGTGGGTCAGCATTCCTCCTGTAGTCCACGATGAGCTCCTTGGTCTTCTCGGTGTTAAGCAGCAGGTTGTTTCTGTCGCACCACTCAGCCAGACGATCCACCTTCTCCCTGTAGGCGGCCTCATCGTTGTCACTGATGAGGCCAATCACCGTGGTGTCATCTGCAAACTTAATGATGGTGTTGGAACCATCAGCAGGTCTGCAGTCGTGGGTGAAGCGGGAGTAGAGGAAAGGGCTCATCACACAGCCTTGTGGTACACTGGTGTTCATCGTGATTGTAGATGAACAGTGGTTATCCAGCCGGACATGTTGGGGGCGGTTGGTCAGGAAGTTCAGTAACCATTTGCAGATGAGGGAACTGATGCCCAGGTCTGTCAGTTTCCTGATGAGTTGTGAGGGGTGGATTGTATTGAATGCTGAACTGAAGTCTATAAACAGCATTCTGGCGTAGGTGTTGAACTAAGTGCAAGTCAAAAAGCACCCAACTAACTAACGAGTATTAGCTTAGCATGTTAACTAAAAATTCTACTCGGGAAGAAAGTTAGTACTGATGCATCAAAATGCTTGTAACTTTGAGGGTACAGGTATGTGCTAGTACTGCTTACAATCAAAACAGATGTTGACAATTACCAGTATGAGAATGTTTTCACTAATACACATACAAAATTGACAACACCATCGCTCACAAGCACCTACCACCAGCTTGGGAGTATTTTTCGTTTGCTGAGGCATGCGCTGTGCAGCAATTTGGAACCTTAACCGTTGCAGTTCGGTATTTGTCCACCAGGTGGCTCCAACTATTCACAAAGCACATCAATTTTGAGGAACTTCATTAAGGTGTTTTCTAACTCTGTTACACTTATGTCACTGTTTCCTCCTCATGTCCTTACTGTGCATATCTGGAAAATGATATTTCATGAGTAATAATTAAAAAAAAATCTATACATATAAAACACACACACACACACATACAGTGACATTTTAAATTATCTCCAGAATACTGTATATACTATGGCCACAACTTTGCATCATAGTGTTGATCCAGAATCCTTCCCTTATTATTTATTCCTAGTGCTATAATAATAATAAAGTAAGAATAAAACATAAAGTAATAAATATAAAATAATGTATTTATGATGATTCAGTTTGTTTGACTATCCTCTCTGTGCAGGCAGAAACTTTATTAAATGTTTAAACTGTAGAGATACAATAATGTTGCTGCTGTAAAATTAGCATTTTGTCCTATTTGAAATATAAATCTAATATAATCTGTTTCTCAATGTATTTTTAAAACAGTGATTTTTCCTAATATCATAATTATAATCATTCATAATTATGTGGATATGCATATTAGATAGTGTTCAGTCAAATATAAGTCCTCCACAAAGGCAGGAAAAGACCTGTAACTTACTTTAAAACTAAACATGTTCCCTAAAACGGTGACAGAGCTACAGACCCCTGACAGCCTTACCCAGCTAGCAGCTGTGACCAGCACTACTTGTGCAGTTAATAACAGGACAGGCAATGTTTGTCACGCTGTTGCACACACAGCACGCTCATTAGTTTCAAATTGTCAGTTGCCACAAAACAACTTACCAATGTGTCCATAATAAGCTAATACTGCTGTGTGCTATAGACTACAGTGTACGCAGTACAGTTACTTACTGGTTTTTGATGCATCAGTCTGCATCTCCCAGTTATTTTGTCTGTTTCTCCTACAGTTTCACACCTCTCAGGCGGAAAAAATGCGCGTGCACTTTGCGAGCTCGTTTCTGGTTCGTAACCAGTGCGCTCTGCTGTCAAGGGCGATCATTGGGTAATGGTAGTCATGTGACTGATGCAAGCCAGATCCTTTAATCTAGCAAAACTATGATTAATAGCTAAATGTTATTATTGACCAATGTTCCCTCTAATTTTTCATGTGTCTGAGCAAACACACAAACTCCCTGAGCGTCCCTTGGACCGCTGTGAGCGACAGCAGATGTGTGCACTGTGGTCACGCCAGCATCTAATCCATCCAAGTTACATGTTTATTAAAGTAATCAAATTACAGCATTTACATTTATGTTAGACTACTTTTAATTAACTGCTTTAGCCCACTTACAATGAAAATGTAAAAAGTCTTGTTCATGATCTGTGTAGTATGTTAACACTATTGGAAGTAAAAATAACTTGAACTCCAATTTTAAAAACACAACTTTCTTTCTTTTTCTTTTTTTCATAAAGCTCTGACTGTATTATGAGTCTGTGGTCTGGGAGAGAGTCTGTAACTCTCTGTCTGCAAAATATAGTATATAATGACCAATATTGGGCAATTAATTATATAGTTACTTCTTCAAAAAAGTAACTCAGTTTTTTGCAGCTTTTTTTTTAATGCAGCCAAGGTGTTTTTAAATAAACATTTCAAACTATTTACAGAACAATCAGCTGTTCTGCATCAAATCTGATGCCACACAAATTATTTGTGCCACTCCAAAAAGAAATTTCTGTCCACTATGAGATGAAGGAGAACAACAGCCTGATACCTGCAGGCTTGACAACAGCAGATGTATCACTGCTGTAACACTTGTAACACTCAGCAGTCGCCTCATTGTTCTGACATACACAACAAAACTATTGACTACACTACACACTAACTACACGCAATTTGCGCTAAACGTTGCAAATCTCTCACATCTCAAAACACCGCCGTCACTCCTAAAACTTCCCCCCGTGTCTTAACAGCTAGATGCCACGTTGCCATATCATTTTTTGATTGGTCAACATGGTACTTTTTTCGACCAATAGGAAAGCGTGGGGGGTTGGTTTTGTTTTTGCTCACAGGTGTAGAGTGCTTTCGAGCGTTATAAAACGCCGTTTTTACCGTTTCTTCCTGCAGTAAATAAACAACGACAGTATTCAGGAAGAAAAACAAACATTGCAGATATTTTATCATAACTCTGGTTTTACGTGGCCGATCAACACAATTTAAAAACTGCTATAAAGTCCACACTTTGTCCGTCAGTTGTTCCGTCTGTCCTGCTCACATCTCCAGTGGTTGTCCACGTTGTCATTAACGTGGCTTCACTCCACATCAGCCACGCTGCTTTGCTAGTTAAAACACCGGTGTCGGCACATAAGGACGCTGTCATCAACGACGTTGATTAGCTGCGTATATACGAATGTGAATCGCATCATTGGCTGGACTATGGGATAAGGTGGTATCGTTCTAAACACATACAGGAGCAGCCAGTGACTTACTGACTAACACTACAAAACAGAATTGTTGAAATTTTAATTTTAATTTCAATTCAGGTTAGATTATTTTTGTGCACAACGCAGATTTTCTGTGCGCAGAGACCGTGCCAGCAGTGCGCAATTGCGCACGTGTGCAGCTTAGAGGGAACATTGTTATTAAGGGGTACAGGCAGGACTCCACACACACACACACACACACACACACACACACACACACACGAAAAAAATACTAATAATTTTTTAAAAAAAAATTATAAAAATTTGCCTCAAAAAAAGGGCACTTGGGCCACCCATCAGGGAAGGGGCAGGTGCTCAAGCCCCTTCTGCCCCCACGTCTGCACATGCCTGGTGGGGACAGCTGTTGGTCCAGGCCTGCGTGGAAGAAGGTGGAGTAAAGCCAGTGGTGTCGTTAGGCCTATTTTAGGGGTGCTGAAGCCTCCCTAAAGCTGTGTGGCAGGTCAAATTGCTGACTCAAGTCTTGTCTGTGTTTCTGCAGATTTTTGTCTTGAAAAGAAGGAAGAAGAGAGAGACGCCTGAAGACGACGAGACGAGTTTTAGTTCAGAATCTTGAATTTGATCTGATGACTTTATTTCACTCTGAAGAGTAAAGACTGAACTGTAACCACAAACTTTCAGTTGTGTTTGATTTCAGAGGATACTGTTGAAGTAGTGTGTGTGTGTGTGTGTGTGTGTGTGTGTGTGTGTGTGTGTGTGTGTGTGTGTGTGTGTGTGTGTGTGTGTGTATTGGGATATTTTTGTCTTAAAATATTTAAGCCTGATCTTTTTAGGGCAAAGTCAGAGTCAGGATTCAGATTTATCAGGTTAAAATTACAAGAAAGGAAAGGAGGAAAAAATAAAAGGCAGAAAAGGAGATAGGAAATGAATGAAACGGATGAGTAAAAGGTGTGAAAAGAAAGCAGAGACCATGTAAAAGAGAAGGAAGGACAGAGAAATCATGAACACGAAGAAAGAAAAAGAAAACCCTCGCCTCAGTTTAGTTTTATCAATATGTGACCAAATTACAGTCAGAGTGCTTCATACTGTAAAGAAAAGAATGATACTGAGAAAGGCTTGAAGAAACAGAAGAAGAAAACGAGGGTCAATGTTTGAGGAGGAAGAAGAGTGAGAGATGAAGCTCTGAAGTTGAAGTCCAGACTGATCAGGTCACGTTTTATTCTTTGTTCTTAATTATTTGTATTTGAAATAATTAATGATAATCATATTGTATATGATTAGGTTAAAGCATGTCTGACATTTTATTCTTCATCAAAGCGCTGCTGTAGCGCTCCTCTGTCGCCAGGTGGTGCCCTCGGGCTCCTTATACCTCGAGTAGGCTCCGGTGCGCGTCCGCGGGTGCACAGAACGAGCGAGAAAGAGCATCTGACTCCAAACGCGCGCGCGCGCAAGGGAGGATGCAGTCTCGGTTCAGACAACAGACGCGGAGCTAAAAAAGACGAAGAAGAACCGGGAGAACCGAGCCAACCCGCCGACACCGGAACCATCGGGACCAGCAGCGGGCTGGGCAGCAGCCGCCGGGCCAAACCTCCTCCCTGTCGGTGTGACTGTGCTGCAAGCCCCGGAGAGGAGGAGGAAGATGAAGAAAAGCAACCAAAGCAGGCGGGTCAGTGAGAGAGAGAGAGCTCAAGATCGATCAGTGTGATCGCTGATCGTTCACTCCGATCGCTGGTGTTTTCTGTCCGTTTGTTTGCGTCACGTGACGCTGCTTTGTGCTTTATTGAAGCTTCATTTTTGTTTAACCTTTATTTAAACACATCTCTGACACAAACTGAGCTGAGACAGGTGATGTGAGGTGAGGGTGGTGCAGTGATGCCTCCACCCTGCTCGGAGCTGCAGCTTCGTTCAGGAAGTTTCTCCTTTTTTTGTTCACAAAGAAAATCTGCGGTTTCAACACCATCGATGACGTCACGATGCCGCCATAGCCATGGCTCTTTCTTTTATTTATGTAGTTATTTTTCTTCTCGTTATTTTGTTTTCATTTCATTTCTATTTATGAAGACAATCATTACATGTTTACATCTTTGCCTTGTTTTTATCGTAATTCCTACCTGTGTGCATTTCTCTTATTTGCCAGTATTAGGAATCTGTCAGTATAATTTTATGTGATTGTTTCACACACGTGTTTGAGATTCTTCCCAGTTTAAACGTCTGATGAAAACTGTGTGTAGATCAGGTTCATTCTGCCTCTAATGACCTGTTTGGTATACAGTTTTAGAAAGCTGCAGTGCTCCCATTTTTTCTTTACCTCAGATTTCTTTTTTGTCTCTCGGCCGTTTCGCGTCACCTCTACATTGTTTACTGTTTTTGTTTCCCACCGAGGTCATTTCCTGTTTTTCTGACATAATTTTGTGTCTTCAAATATTACTTGTTTTATATGTCATGTTTATATCTCTCTGGGTAGTTTAATGCCTGGTTTAGTCTCTCTCAGGCCGTTTGCCTGTTTGTGTCTTTGAGCTCGATCCTCTCTGTTGTCTTTATTCTTTGTGGGTCAAATGTTTTCTGTCCTACTCTCATTTGCTTATTGCCTTGCCTCTGTGGGTCTTCCCATCTTTCTTAGATTCTTTTGTTCCTCTTGCATTGTATCTTCATCGGTCTCCGTTGGTCTTTGTGTTTCTCTGAATCCTCCTGTTATCGTTGTGTTGTAGGGTGTTCAGGACTCCGGTCCGCTGCCCGTCCAGCAGCCGGAGAAGGTGGGCTGGATCCGGAAGTTCTGCGGTCGAGGGATTTTCAGGGAGCTGTGGAGGAGTCGGTACATGGTGCTGAGAGGAGACCATCTCTACATCTCAGACAAGGAGGTGAGAACACCAATCAGAGAAACTGGACAGACCCCCTATGGGCTGCTGGTTCCAGTCTGCTGGACAGGCCAGGGAGGACTGTGGGTAGGCTGTGCCAGACGACAGGTTTACCGGGTGCAGCTAATCCGTAGCTCACATCTCTGATCTAGTTTGATATTTTCTCTGTGGTGTGTTGTTCAGATAAAAAGAGCTCAACAGTTAAACAGAGATTGTAGATGCATCATTTACAGATGTTTGCAAGGAGAAACAGGCAGAAGCTGTGAGATGGTCCTAAAGCAGAGTGTTTCTTATTTAAAAGTCATTTTCAGAATTGTAAAACCTTATTGTGGATGTAAGAGCCAAATTATGTGGACAATTTGCATCCAACTCATTGTGTAACATTTTATTTGGTGGTATTTGATGGTTTGGGCCCCAGGAAGACTAGCAACCACTGTTGTGGAAGCTAATGGGGTTCCTTATTAATAAACAAATAAACAATGCAGTAAAAAGACAAAGAAATGTCATGTGAAACAGAGGAAATGGGGATTAATCCAAAGGAAGATGTAAATGTTTGTGGGTTAACGCGTTTGAGGCCGGACCTTGGATTTTCATCAAGTGAGAGGATCTCGGCAGTCCCGCTCTGTTTATTTTCAGCTCTGATGACGCTGAGTCATTTCTAAACAACGGCAAGTCACACAGAGTGATCATGTGACCTCTGATGTCATGTTCTGATTTCAGAAATATGTCCTGAGTGAAGAAGAGACAGACATGATGTTTGTGAACAAACAAGACCTCATCCCACAGAGTGGTTTCATGGCAGCGAGTGCTGTTTTTAATCCTGTCGGCTACACACAGCTGGCAAGGGTCATTTCCAGCTGGGAGGGGTTTCAGGGGCTTCCTGAGGGTATCATCATCTCTGATGTTTCGCCAGAACTCCCTCAAAAGCTGTTTAGGGTTCAAGCAGTAGAAGTGAGCCGCTTTCTCTGAGAGTAGCTCGGCTCTCCTGTAGAGATCAGGTGAGGAGCTCAGTCATTTAAGACTGACTCACTGTACCACTGCTGCTCCTCCACATAGAAAGGAGCCAGTGGAGGACACCTCCCAGGTCAGGTGTTATGGGGCAGATCACAGACACGCTGCAGATATTTCTGTATGGCCCTCAGCTGTCCTGGGAATGCCTCAAGGAGACTGGGAGAGGAAGGTCTGGAAGTCTCTGTCTAAAGTGCTGCCCCCAACAACCAAATAACAGGTAAAAGATGGACATCCCTTATTTTCTCTGTGGTATATGTCCGTATATTCCCTGAACGCAGTGTGGAGGCAGGTGTAAATGTGGCTGCAGCAGGTGTGTTTGGACTAAGAAGTGTTCGCACTGGCCTTATGTAAGCGTCTATTACGCAAGAGCACAGCAAAGATCGTGGACGCTGAGTCAGACTTTGTTCTTGCCAAAACTCTGAGTTTAACTCTCAGGAAGAGGAGGAGGACGATGTCTGTCAGCTCGTGGACACATCAGGACACAGGAAATGCCTCGCAGCTGGCTTTGAGCTTCTCTATTTCACAGATAGAAACAAAAAGAAATACAGTAAAGGGAAAAGATGCCTGAGGTCATCAGGATCACACACAAACCTGCCACTCAAAATCCATTCACTCAGTAAAACCAGAGCTCCACCTTCTTATGTACAGTAACCTTGCAGCAGTCATATTATTGGTCATGTAATGTCATCAAAACGCTCCAAAAGGCTCCAACAACACAAACACGATCCAGGGTCCAGTTCAGGTGAAGGCTAGCAGACAGCTAACAGCTACAGCCTTCTGTGTCACCATCCACCTGTCAGTCACAGAGGTCACGCCCCCAATAATGCAAACTTTGATGCACGTGAGCCACAGAAGAATGCAACACGGTGAGTTATAAACAGGTGTTATGAAGGAATGAGGAAACGTCAAAGGTGCACTCACGTTTCTTAAAAGTACAAAAAATCAGCTGATTCATGGATTTGTGATGTTTTCATCAGGCTGTCGCCTTTATCCCCATCAAAGTCTCTCAGAAAACATTTTTTATATTTTTGCTTGTATTATTAACTGCATCTATCAAACAAGTCAGTTTTTAAAGAACGCAGCTACACCAAGACTACAGTTAACATTTCATTTCACAGTATTACATGAATCCGAAAAGAAGTCAGAGATGACATTCGCTCCCTTTCTTAGTAAAAATTCTGGAAAAGATGGTGGCTGCACAGGTTTATAGACATCTCAGTGGAAATAACTTGTACGAACAGTTTCAGTCTGGCTTCTGTTCATGTCACAGTACAGAAACAGCCCTAGTAAAAATCACCAATGATCTTCTGCTTGCAGCTGACTCTGGACTCATTCTCCTTGACCTTACAGCAGCTTTTGACACTATCTCCCACTGCATCTTTCTTCACAGATTAGTATCTATTGGCATCAATGGTACAGTACTCTCCTGGTTTACCTCGTATCTCTCTGGCCGCTCACAGTTTATTCAATTACTCACTCAAAGATCAGGATCTACTCCAGTTAATTCTGGTGTATCCCAAGGCTCTGTCCTGGGTCCTTTACTTTTTATCATCTATCTCCTACCCCTAGGTAATATTTTCAGGAAGCATAACAATCAAGGTCTGGTTTACTCACAACTTTCTTAAACTTAATGGCAATAAAACAGAATTCATTTTAATAAGCACCAGATCAAAACTGACTAAAGTCCCAACCTTTCATTATCCATTGATAACTCTGATGTCACACCCTGCCCTCAGGTTAAGAGTCCATATTTATCCGATCTTCTCCATACATACTCACCCCCTCGTACACTCCGCTCTTCTTCCTGCTTCCCTTCTGTCTGTTCCACCTGCTCGCCTGACTACTATGGGACTCAGAGCCTTTAGTTCGGATGCACTTCCACCAGATCTCCGTACCACAAACTCTCTCACCACTTTTAAATCACGTCTCAAAACCATCTATTCAGAATTGCATACACCTGATCTGTCTTAGTCCATTTTTACCTTGGTCAGCCTTAATACTTTTGTGCTTGTGGGGGTTTTTTTAACCTTAGGAGCTTGGAAAGAAAAGCGTCTGGACTTCTTTAAGTTGATTGAAGAAGTTTCAGCTCTCATCCAAAGAGTGTCGTCTACATACCTGTACCAGTGGCTGGGTACTCTCCCTTTAAAAGAGCCAAGAGCCTTCCTTTCCACTTCCTCCATGTAAAGGTTGGCTACAATAGGTGACACGGGGGAGCCCATGGCACAGCCATGTTTTTGTCCGTAGAAACCCTCATTATATTTGAAATATGTAGTGGTAAGGCAGAGGTCGAACAGTGTGCAAATCTGATCGGGGGGTGAAGTTGGTCCTGTCTTCCAAGGAGCTGTGATATATAAGGCGGTCAATGATTTTGTCCTTTTCAAGGTTTTGAAGCCAAGCTATAACTTTCTTTTTGTAGCTGCTTGTGGGTCTTGCTTTAAGGCTTCGTTGGTATTGTTGTCACTGAGGAGAGTAGTGATCTTTGTGTGGTAATCTGTAGTGTTTAGGATCACGGTGCATCTTCCCTTATCAGCTGGTAATATAGTGATGTTGTGGTCTTTGCTCAGGGAAGCGACGGCCTTCTTTTCTTGTATTGTGAGGTTAGACGGAGGGACTTTGGCACTGGAGAGGGTGGCTAAGACTTTCATCCTGATTTGCCTGCTTCTGTTGGCAACCTCAACACTGAAGTTTACCGGAAGCCCACACACACGGACCAGTACCTCCTCTTTGACTCCCATCACCCTCTGGAGCACAAACTTGGAGTAATCAGGACCCTACACCACCGGGCAGAACATGTTCCCTCTAAGCCTGAAGGGAAAAAGAAGGAACACACACATGTAAAGGAAGCACTCAAAACGTGCGGCTATCCTAAATGGGCGTTCTTAAAGTCAGCAAAGAGGCACAGAAAAGAAGACCAGACACCAGCGAGGGAGGATAAGAAGGACAGACGCAACAACATTGTCATCCCCTATGTAGCCGGTGTATCAGAAAAACTCAGGAGAGTTTTCTCCAAGCATGACATCCCAGTGTATTTCAGACCCAGCAACACACTCAGAGACAAACTGGTTCAACCGAAAGACAAAACGCCAAAACACAAACTTAACAATGTGGTGTATGCTGTACAGTGCAGCGAGGAATGCTCAGACCTCTACATTGGAGAGACCAAACAGCCACTTCACAAGCGCATGGCACAACACAGAAGAGCCACCTCCACAGGACAAGACTCAGCTGTTCATCTGCATCTAAAGGTCAAAGGTCACTCTTTCGAGGATGTTCACATGTTGGACAGAGAGGACAGATGGTTTGAAAGAGGAGTGAAAGAAGCATCTATGTCCACTGTGAGCGACCATCTTTGAACAGAGGCGGGGGTTTACGACACCAACTCTCTGCCATCTATAATCCAGTTTTGAGATCCTTCCCAGACGCCTTAACACCCACTCACATCCTGGGCCATCTGACCTCAGGAAATCACATGATAGGGTGGGGCCAGGTTTCACAATGAGCTCACCCGAAACCCTGGCTGATTGTAACCCACACCCGTTTTCACACCTCGGCTCATGTGATTAGGTAGAGGATCATCAGGGGTCCTTTTGTCCTTCTGTGGGGGGAAACTCCCACTGGGTTTAAATGTGGGACTCCCCACCATGTGACCTTAGAACTGAAGAAGCTTCTCGGATGAGAGGTGAAACGTCTTCAAGCAACTTAAAGAAGTCCAGACGCTTTTCTTTCCAAGCTCCTTAGACTACGATGACCTGGATGACTGAGAACCTTCACAGACATTTTTTTAACCGTATGTCTAAATTTTATTTTGCCATGTTTATTATATTTTATTGCTGCTATTGTTCTTGGGTTATTGTAAGGTGACCTTGAGGGTCTGAAAGGCGCCTATAAATAAAATGTATTATTATTATTAACGTCAATTTTACTTTAACACAAGCATGAAAAGATTATGTCTATTGATCAAATCTCAAAACCTTTTTTAATGCAAGTTTTATATGGATTGTTTTGAATTCAGTGATAAGATAAGAAGAACTTTGTTTATCCCGTTGGAAATTCTTTTGTCAGAGCCATGCTCAGTGCAGCAAGAGAAAGAGAGGAACAGAGGAATAAAGATGTACAATAAGAATTGTAGGATACAGTAGGATAGTGCAAATATAATATCAAAATAACTCAAAGTAACAATATGAATATATCAGGTAAAATAAAATAACATAACTATCAGTGCAGGTGATAAAAAACGTGGCGTAGTATTGTGTAATGAATAAAAAGAGAGTAGCAGTGTGTGATGGGGGATGAAACAAACATTCAGTAACATACAGATAAGTACGAGATTTATTCTGCTGTGAGCAGCAGAGTAATGACTCACGTTAACCCAGAGAGAGAGTGTGTGTGCTTGTGACTTGTTCCATCATTACTCGTCATATTTCATCTTGTTCCTGTTCTTCAGCAGTACGCTAACCCAGAACTTTTTAACGTACATGCCTGAGGGAGGACTCGCTGTGTGTGTGTTTCTGCTCTGTGACAACCATTTTTACTGTTTAACTGTCATTGTTGGGAGTGTTTTGGTTTGTGAGGACATTTCTGTTTTTGGACACACATTATTTTGTTTACACTGATTCTTGTGGACCGTTCAGAAACGGTGTTGGAATTAATCTTTCAATCTATGCTTTTAGTCTGATAGTGATTTCAGCATGAGTTCCTGCCCCAAGTGGTGGAGTTTAAGTATGACGGGGTCTTGTTCACGAGTGACGGGAGAAGGGAGCGGGAGATCAACAGACGGATTGGTGCAGCGGCTGCAGTGATGCGGACGCTGTACCGGTCTGTTGTGGTGAAGAGAGAGCTGAGTGTAAGACCAAAGCTCTCGATTTACCGGTCGATCTACGTCCCTGTCCTCACCTATGGCCACGAGCTGTGGGTAGTGACCAAAAGAACAAGATTGCGGATACAAGCGGTGGAAATGAGCTTCCTCCAAAGGGTGGCTGGTCTCTCCCTTAGAGATCGGGTGAGAAGTTCGGCCATTCGGGAGAGGCTCAGAGTAGAGCCGCTGCTCCTCCACATCGAAAAGAGCCAGCTGAGGTAGTTCGGGCATCTGACCAGGATGCCTCCTGGGCGAGGTTTTCCGGGCATGTCCCACCAGGAGGCCCCGGGGCAGACCCAGGACACGCTGGAGAGATTGTATCTCTCGGCTGGCCGGGGAACCCCTTGGTGTTCCCTCGGATAAACTGGAGGAGGTAAAACGGTCAGATGGCCCTTTAATCTCAGGTGTGTTCACAGATCTCAGACAGCAGCTGCTCAGTGTGTTCAGCCAGCTGTTAACAAGCAGTGTGACACACACACACACACACACTCCTTTGTCACTGCATCTGTGCTAGCGTGTATGCAGAGCGTTATTAGAGACACACAGAATTCATTCATCTCTAATCTCAGATTATTTTAACTTGCATTTCCTCTAAACCAGGGGTGTCCAACTCCAGGCCTCGAGGGCCGGTGTCCTGCAGGTTTTACATGTGTCCTTGATCCAACACAGCTGATTTAAATGGCTAAATGACCTCCTCAACATGTCTTGAAGTTCTCCAGAGGCCTGGCAATGAACTTATCATGTGGTTCAGGTGTGCTGACCCAGGGGACACGGCCCTCGAGGCCTGGAGTTGGACACCCCTGCTGTAAGCTGTCCTGTACACTTATGTTCTTCCATCATGAACCTGCAGAACTGATCGCTGTTATTTGTAAACCATGCTGATGCAGGTGTGTTTTTGTGTTTCAGGTGAAAGATGAACGTAAGGCTCAGGAAGTGTTCGACCTGGCTGATTACGAGCGCTCCGAGGAGCTGAGGAAGGCCAAGAGCCGCAGCAAGAAGAACCACAGCCGCTTCACGGTGCTGCGCTGCAAGCAGCCGGGAAACACCGTGAGTCCACCTGTCCGGCTGTTTACCTGTCGTCTTGAGTGTAACTAACAGAATTACAGAATATGTGTGTCAGTGTTTTTGTCTCGCGCCTCAAGTTTCTGGTTTCATGGAGCATCTGATCCAAAAGTGAAACCTCTGTCCGCGCCCGTCTTTTCGTGTCTTGGTGTTCGGAGATTACGCTGTCCTGCTTGACCTCGATGGTGGAGTTCCTCCTACATGTGCCTCAGGATTGGTGGATAAGATTTGAGATGTCCTGCCCCATCTGTGTTCTGCGATTGGCTGAGCTGCATGCTTTTTGTTCCTATTCTGAACAGGTTTAATCTGCAGAATCCAATTAGACTGCCAGAGGATGAGTCAGAGCGGAATAATCCCAGAAACTACTGCAGTTTGTCACGCTCTGCTCTTTCTACTTCTACGATTTGACCTTCAGCTTTAATTTAATAAAACAAGAATCTACATTCTGATTGTATAGTGTTAGATTTGTATTGTTGATTGTCATTTATGCTTAGAAATATTTACTCATATATGCTTAGAAGTATATAATCATTGGTGGATTGAAAGGATGTTTCATCCTAAAGTAACAGCTCTGTGTAGCATGAAGGGGGAGTGCGTTCACTCCCTCTACAGAGTGTTCCGGCATAGATTACACACCTCCTAGGAAAGGCCGTATCTTCTCTTGCTGATATATGGTATAGCAAACACACGTATATCTGTTTAAGTATAAGAGCCTTTTGTTCAGATGGACCGCTAGACTCCTGGCACCCACCAGCTTTGGGGAGTCTTCACAGGGTCACATCTGGACCACACACACACACACACACACACACACACACACACACACACACACACACACACAGTATTCTTTGTTCACATGTATACCTATGTAAGATGTCATATGTTAATGACCCTATGCATATTCATGTAACCACAATAAAAGGAGTGCTATGGGGAGCCTGGCTGAGAGTCTGATGGAGGCTAGGTGGTGGGACGACACTTGGCTCCAGCCAGATTTCCCTCATGCATGAGTAAACCAGCCTGCTTGTGTCTTGCTTTGCAGTGTAATTATATTGTCTTCAACGTTCCAGCGGATAGGTACAAGCTACAAACCTATCATTAAAGTCAGGATCAGGGTCATTACCTCAGAGGGTTAAATAAACTTTGTGTGTAAATTTGTGTTGGGCCGCAACAAACACTATAAAATTTCTAGATGTGAAAAAATTGATGTTTGAGTTCATTTAGAGATCCTACAACTGGAGGTAGAGTAGATGTATTTGGCTAAGGATGATGAAGACGAAGCTGCCAGGCAGGAGCAAAAGAGCAAGGCCTTAAAGAAGATTCATGGATGTAGTGAAGGAGGACATGCAGAGGATGGTGTGACAGAGGAGGATGCTGGGATAGGAGGAGACTAATGCTGGGCTTACACTGTGCAATTTTTGGCCCATTTTGAGCCGATTTTTGAGTCGTGCGACCGTTTTGGCGATCGGCCCGATTTTGGCCTTCATTGTGCGTCGTGCATTGTGTAGTATGCGTGGGGTAACGAGAAGCGATTAACACCTCACGACCAGCTCCCGATCATCAGTCGCTTGGTCGCGAGGATTTCAAACAGGTTTGAAATCCTCGCGACCGTCGTGAGGGTGTCACCGCAGTTTCTCACACTGCGCACATGCAAACACAAATGGCAGTGAAAAAGACGGCGCAGCACGGCTGTGCAGCGTGTGATCTGGACACAAGCGATGGAGGTACAACTTGTAGAACTGTGGCAAGCTCATCCGAGCCTTTTCCATGTAGCCTCACAAAATTATCACGACCACAACAACCGTGAAAATAGTTGGATTTACACTGCTGCTCAATCACAGCTGCCTGATCAATGTTTTTCATTAGCAATTTAGCAAAGTTGATGGTGGTGGTGTGTCTGTGTGAGTGAAAGACAGAGAGGAAGAGCGAGCGACCGAATTTCTGTTATAACCTTCATTTTATGGACGCACAGTGTGAGCACTCGGGTCGCATCAGAGCATCGGGCCGTATAGTGTGAGACCTGCATCGTGACCTATGAACTTCTAACCCCTGCGAGTCAATCGTGCAGTTTGAGCAGGAGCTGAATCGCGCGACTGAAAAAATCGCACAGTGTCTGCCCAGCATAAGGTAGATCATCCATCGTGGCGCCCACTAAAGCATGGGGTGTCCAGCTCCAGGCCTCGAGTGCCGGTGTCCAGCAGGTTTTAGATCTCACCCCTGAATCAAATGATTACCGGGTAGTTTATTACCAGGCTTGTGGAGAACTTCAAGACATGTTGAGAAGGTCATTTAGCTATTTTAATCAGCTGTGATGGATCAAGGACACATCTAAAACCTGCAGGACACCGGCTCTCGAGGCCTGGAGTTGGACACCTGTGCCCTAAAGGGAGCAGCTGAAACTCATAGAACAACACATAACCTTAAAACTTAAAAGAATGTAAGTACTTCTCAGAGTATGTGTGCTTCTCTAATGGCTTTCTGTAAATGTATCATTTACTTGCTACAACATGGCAAGTTCCAACGTATGGTGGGAGCTATCTGGTGAAGCTAATGTGCCTTAAAGAAAACTCAAAAAGTAAAAAACCCAATAAAATATGGATGTTTCATCAGCTGCAAGACTCAAAAACTGACATTTAAGTTCTTGCACCATTTCAGGGGTAAACTATGTATTTCATATGACATCAGATTGGTAAGAATATTCTTTTTGCAGGCTCCAAACCTCGTGTTTCTGGCTGTGAGCCCTGAGGAGAAAGAATCATGGGTAAACGCCCTCAGCATCGCCATCATCAAAGCGAAGAACAGAGTTTTGGATGAGGTGCGGGCTGCTTTTTTCATGGATTCAAATGTTTTAATAACACCTCGGCCACCTTTTTTAACAGGGTGTTAACTCAGTTTGTCTGCGTACAGGTGACCATTGAGGAGGACAGCACGCTGGTTCATCCCACCAGAGATCGAGCAAAGATCCCTTATGGTCGCCGGCTGCCGACCAAAGGACATCTCATGGCCGTGGTACTGGGAGCCTTTTTTCCATCTGTCTTGTGGTCTGAATGTTAAGATAATGTTATTGCTATTAAAGTCATGTTCTCACTGCAGGCATCCACCTCTTCCCATGGCATGCTGACACTCGACCTGGTGGCCGAAGAGGATGTTTTTTCACACGACTACGATGGCGACTGGAATAACAGCTTTCGGGTCGACCTGCAGGGGGGCGGGTCTTGTGGACAGATTGGAGTAGGTCGTCAGCGAGCTGGAACAGACGTATCAAAGCTGCGGATGACATCCAAGGAGCCCAAAGTGAAGACTAGCAGTCTGCCCAGGGGCAGTGAGCGGTCCTGGGGAAAGCATCTGGAGGCCTCCAAGGTCCACAAGTCTCCACAAATAGAGGTGGGCCCTTCAGATCCACATTAACCTTTTTTTACTTCTGGAAGCATGTGGCTCCAAGTTTTTATTGAATATCTTTGCTAAAATGAGCACTAAATCGCGACACCTACCTGAATAGAATGTTACCTTTCAGGTTCTCCAGGCTCAGTATCGAACGCCACAGCCAGGGAAGAGGTTCAGTATGCAGGGCCGGAGTCGCTGTGCCTCCATGGATGAAGTCCTCTCATCCAGGTATGACCTGGTAATAAACAAAGTTAGGGAGTAAACAGACGCAGAGTTCAGGCTTTCTTCTGCAGAGTATCAGGCTGTCAGGTATTCAGGATACTCAGGAGAAGTAGAGTCCATGGTTAAAGTCAGTGTCTGGCCTGCTGGACTCACTACTGCTCAAGTCTGACTGAACCAGTGAAACCCATTTCAGTGTCTTTGACCTTTATGTCTTGAAATTTTGAAACATCACCTTCTCCACTCTTCTGTCACCCTAACCCTCTTCCTTTTCTCTAGACCAGTAATGATTCGCTCAGAGTTCTGCTCTGCTGTTAGGCGATGTCCAGCTGAAGTGGAAGCGGGAGTCGAGGCCTCGGCCCAGCCTTTGGGTCAGATCCAGAGCCTTATTGCCCAGAGGATGCAGCGAGCTCAGGAATTGCTGGAGGAGATGAGACTGCAGGTTTGACTGCTTCATTCATAAATGTATAGATTCGTTTACTGATCATTTTCATGATGTCAACTGGCTTAGGTGGCAATTATTTTTTATAAGATAAATGACAATACTTGTGCTTTGGATTGACACTTTTAGGTCCACCAGGTGGAAGTTCTATTAATCAGACCACAACAAAACCTGAACTATAGCACTGACATTAGTTCACTTTGTCACAGCCGATTGGATTTGCTGCCGGTAGTGGACGTTTGTGGATGTGCAGGATAAGCCATGTAAACAATAAACTTCGCTACCCTTGCAATCAGGCACCACAAATGCCTGACATACCTGTCATCACAAGACTGCTCCAGTTGAGTGAATAACTGGAGCTGGCGGGGCCGTCAGCGTTGGACGACCCCGTGTCACCGCTGAATGCATCGCAGATGCTACATTCTGCTAAAGGTCATGAACACATCCCAACACACTGCCCCAATAGGTTATTAAAGCCTGGCCAATCTGTCCCCAGAATTAAGGGGTGCACAGGATAACTGCAGCCTTTATTGTACAATCAAAACTGCTCCCAACGATCATAGATGTTTACATCTGCGCTGTAACTGCAATCATTTAATCAACCAATTCGCACTACAACCTGGTTTGCCTCTTATCTGTAGTTAATTTAATTTAATTTAATAACTGTACAGCACACTGTTTATAGTAACCATTGTCCTTGATGTAAATATGTAAGAAGACATTGTGTGTTTCTGTGTCCTGTGTACTGTTTGTATGTGTGTCTTTCTGGCTGCTGTTACAACCAAATTTCCCCTTGTGGGACAATTAAAGGATTAAAGGATTATTCTATTCACTGACCTTGCATTTAATTTGCAGTGGCACTATGGGATATTATGTATGTCCTCATACATACACACTTAACCTCCACACACTCAGCCTCCAGCAATGCCCCGGATCGAACCACGGTCTGCAGCCTGTGTCCACTAAGGCTGGCCTTGGTACCTTATCCGTACACTGTATGTCCCTCTCAGACCAAGGGAGGGTGTTGGAGGGCCTGGACACATAACACCCTGCCCACCAACACCACATATCTCTCTGACCTGGTTCAGATCACCATCCCATCTCGGTGTCTCAGATCTTCTTCTTCTCTTTCTCTCTCTGTCCCCTCCCCATCTTGCCACCATGGGGAGCAGGGCTTTCAGCTGCTCCACGACTCTGGATTCCCTTCCTCCTGATTTAAGAAATATCTCTTCCTTTTCTCTCTTTAAGTCCCAACTCAAAACTCGTTCAAAATAGCTTATCCCATTATTATTATTATTATTACATACCGCTCTGTCATCCAGCCCCAGGATTGTCCTTAAAAGGGGAGGCATGATTACATGATGAGGTCAGGTGTGTGCGTCAGCCTCCCTGACACCACCCTTCCTCTGTGGCTGAGCTACAAACCACGCTACGCCACAAACAGAATGAACTCTTTGGGATTTCCTTACCTGGATGATTGAGCATACATCAAGTTAGCTTATGGTTATTTTGCAAGCACTAGCAGGACAAATTCTCTTCCTCCGCCCTGTACCCTGTTTCATCTCCATCAAAGATGAGCCCAACCACGGTGGTGTCGTCTGCTGCCAACAGGCTCTGCTGGTCTTTGTAGTTGGTGAGAGCTTGGTTACCTCTTCACACCTGGCAGGGGTTGTTATCAGTGAGGAAGCCCTCTACGCTTCTCCTGTAGGCCTCCTTGTCCTGTTTGATGTCTGTCCTCTGGTAGCGCTGTAAAGAGAACTGTCCCTCAGCCTGAAGGCTGAGTTCTGATCAGAGCCGGGCCTTCAGATTTCGTGCCTTATTAAAGTCCCCAGCAACAATATGGATGCCCTCCGGGTGCTCTCTTTGCTGTTTAGGTGTTGTTGGAGGTGGTTGAGTGGCGAGCTAACGTCAGCATTGCGGGGGGCAGCTGTAAACAATGGTAACTATGACTACCATTAGCTTGCAAGGTAGAAGGGCCTGAACTGATTGGACATGAGCTCCAAGTCCCGTGAGCACTGACTGTATATAACTCTACTGTTACAGCACCAGTAGTCTCTCCGCCCTTTCCCTTACAGGAGTCTTTGTTGTGGTCCCGATGGTGTAGGCTCTGGCCCGATAACTCCACTGAGGCATTAAGGATTTTTGGATGGTGTCAGCACTCAGTTACAATCTGTAGACGACACGGTTGTAGTAAATCTCTGATTGTAGCTGTTTCGTTTGCAAGGGATCTGGCGTTGGTGTTGAAGATGGACAGAAGCGGGGTTTGTAGTGTTGTTTTCACAGCTGGACCTGATAGCCAGCTCTGCTTCTCCACTTTTGTTTCCTCTCCTTGCGCTGTCTGCAACGCTTGGCGCTCCCAACAATAACCCACGGAGCCCTGATGGTCTTGAAACTCAGGTGGAATAATGTCAGTCCAATCCAATGTAAAGGTTCAGGCTGACGCCGATGTCGATTAGTTCCCGACAGCTGAAAGTAATCAGTGCATTGCAGGAAGAAAAAGAGAAATAAACAACACAAAAAGGGTACACAGTAGCTGGGAGCACTGTGCCCCTATACATCAGCACGTGCTGCCATCTTATATGGGTAATGTTGTTTCTGACAGGAGCTGCAGAAGACCAAAGCAGAGCGAGAACGAGAGGGCAGTTCACCTTATCTGAAGGGCATCAACTCTCCTCGACTCCATCACCTCAGGGGCTCAGAGTCACCTCACTCCAGGTCAGTTTTAGCACCTTAATTAATAATTGACATTATTGATTAGTTCACATCAATATTTGTGCTTTGATTTGCAAAGCAGATATATAAAATGTAGATTGCATATCCCAAAATCAAATTCCAAAAAGACTTTTCCCATGATCTGTCTGTTACAGTATGTTTGATGCAGTACCAAACATATTTGTGTTTGTGGTACTGCAGTTTGTAAAGAAGAAAACACAAAGTTCTCAAATGGTTGGAAAGATTAATTTAATACTGATTGTTGAACTTAAAATCAGATTTTTGTCGCCATCTTTAGCAGGTCATCGGGATCTCCGAGGAGCCGGAGCAGCGACTCTCCTCGCCTCAGAGGAAGAGAATCTCCTCGGTCCAAAGCCAAGAAGAATCGGTCCAAAGGAACTGACTCACCTCACTCCAGAGGATCCCATGCAGCCGCTGCTAAAGTCAGCGACTCTCCCAGGCTGAGTGGCTCTCCTCAGTCAAAGAGCACCGATGCAGCTCGATCTCCAAAACTCAAAGGACCATCCGCTGCCTCTCCCAACAAGCAAGGCAGCTCTCCAATACAGAAGCCATCCGACTCGCCTCTGAGCGTCGGACGATCTGACTTCTCTCAGGTTAAAGGATATGGTTCGCCACGAGGCAGTGAGACCGACTCTCCTCATCTAGGGAGCAATGAGGAGTCTCCTCTTCAGAGCCAGAACTCCCCGACCCTGTCCAGATCCTTCGAGTCCTCACAACCAAGAACCCTTGACAGCCACCACCCCTCCCCACTTCCACCAGCCACCCAGCTGTCTGAGGATAACTCGGAGGTGGAGCAGAGGCGTGCCGAGGCTGAGCGGCTCCTGGAAGAGGCTGTGTCCTCGTGGAAGGAGGCGCAGGAGGTCCTGCAGGAGGTGAAGGAGCTCCAGAGCCAGACGCTGCGGCGGCAGCGTAGGAGGACCTATGAGAAGATGGCATCGGCAGCAGCGGCCGCTGGTATACCTGCACCGAGCGGCGCGGCAGAAGAAATGGACACGCTCATCTCGCCGACATCACCAGAGGACAAGGAAGATTCAGAGACACCTGAACGAGGAGTTTGAGTGTTCAGCACTGACTTCTCGATGGAAGTAGCAGCGTTTCTTCAGCACGCAAACAGAAGCCTGCTTCAAATTCTGTCTCCATGTTTTAATCTGCGGACGGTGCACGTGACCACACAGAGCAGGATTGTTTCTGGGAGGGTTAATGGCTTAATCCTCCACAGTGCACTAAACAGGAAGTGTGTGTGTGTGTGTGGCAGATGTTTGACGCACACGTTTGACGGGGACCCTTTCCCCTTCTCTTCCTCCAATGGTGCTGCATGTTTATCTTCTTTCTCCGTCCTCCTGAAGGCAAAAAGATTTTCTGTTTATCTGTTGAACATTTTTGTTTTGTTTTTTTGAAGAAAACCTTTTCAAGATAAGATGTCAGCGTTTGTACATCAAGAAACTTTTTGAATTAGTCACTGAAGCACACTACGAGCACAGAGGGGAGTCTGCTGGAAGTTTCCCCAGACTTTCACTCCGATAAAACATTCATGTATTTACTAATGTCATTGCTAATCTTCAAAGTTGTTGCTCTCTGCTTTCACTGTAGCAGAGATTCCTGTAAACGTCCTTCCAGCTCTTTTTAACCTCACAGGATTTTTGTAATCTGTGGATTTTTCTCAAAAATCAGGGAGTTTAATGTTAAACAAAGACACGAGAAGCAATAATGACACAAAGTCTTTACCTGTTCATGTGTTGCAGTTTACAAAAAAGAACTCAAACTCTGCATTCTGCAAAAAAAGCGGAAATTTAATTTGCACACTTGAAGCCCAGCAGATGCTGGATAGCATCAACCAATAAACAGCTGACATATTTGTTGTACACAGTGAGACATTTGCTTTAATGAAACATACATGTGACATAGAAAAAGGCTCAATAAAGTCTAATAAACAAACAAACAAAAAGTGTGCCAGCACATCCACCAAATATAAGAAATACGAGCCTTTAATCATCTACACAATAAAGTTACTACTTCAGTATATTTACGTTCCTGTTTATCTCTTTAAATATTAGTGTAGATAATTTACTATTAAAGCTCATAAAGAATTTAGGAATATAATGGAGACTTAAAGATACAAAAATTACATGGAAATTATATAAATCAGCAAAACTAGTTAATTGGAAAACAAGTAGGTAAACAAACCAATGAGAAGGATGAATGAATTTGTTGGTAACAAATGAATAAACAGTGGAACAGACACGTTAATCAAAGGTTAAAAGAAAATACAATTAGTAATGTCAGTTTGTGTTGCCTACATAAAAGATTTATTACATTTAGTGTTTTCAAGGCAATTGATTTGTTACCGTTTATTCATCAGGTTAAGTCCTTTGTAGTTTCTGTCCTCCAAATAAACCCATTTGGGTTTGTTGTTAATCATGTTCTGAATACGAATGTGCTGGCAGCTCAGGCATAAACATGCCCAACATGTGATGCATCTGTTAAATGTGTTTCACTGGCAGAAATACCTTTCTGAGATTGTTTTTGTTCAGCTGCACGATAATAATCGCCCGTTTTTACCAGTTTATCAGTGTAGCGCCAGATCATCAAATATTTACAGGAACTTTAATATACAAAGAAATATTCATAATCTGTACTGTAAACTTTGTTGTGTCACTATGTGCTGAATACTCAGAGACTAATTTCACTTCTACAAAGCTCCACATTTATGCATTTATAAACTTTGAAGCAATGAAAACTGTAACGTTAGCTGCAGCCAAACAGTTCAGTCTCCAGTTAAAGTTTAACGTGTCCTGCTCATCTGCAGCATGACTCCTCACACTGCAGATACACACAACAGCCATTTTATTGGTCAGATGGTGTCATTAAAAATGGCATCAACGGCACAAACGCAGTCGGGAGGTCCAGTTCAGGGACTCAAGTTAGTCTCAAATCACGAGACGCTACAGCATTGGAGATTTTTATACCAGACTTTCACTTTAAGGTCCTGTCTCTTTGAACAGCCCCCAAAACCCCTGCAGAGGTGCAGCTCCCAGGGCACAGAGCTTTACCTCATAGTCAAAGGTTTACGTGAAATTCAAACTTGTACTTCCTCTGTAGGTTCTGGTACTGAAAGCTTGACAGCTTGATTTGTGGTTCCTGTTGAACAGATTTTATTTCTCTTGATCTTTTTGCACATTTGAGCACTGAAAGACTACATCACGCCAGAAATCTTTGGACTATGAGAAAAGATTCTGATGTAGTTTGAATGACTGCACCTTGTTCCTTCACGTTTGTTAAATTATGGAATACATTATTTAAATGTTATTTTTCTGATGTAAATCTGTATGGTAATGTTTTTGAATCATTGTAAACAGCATTGCTTTCGAGGTAAATGGCACCAAACGAACACTGATGATTTTCTTGTGGGGAGCATCCAGGGCTCGTCTTCACATGCAAACTACAAATAAGCTAAACTGGTGGAGGGATGAGAGTGTTCACCAGACTCTGTTCATCTCTTTTATTTGTGTTTACAGACAGCAGGAAGTATCCTGTCAACATGTCAGCTCTTTATGATTTAGGGCTTTTGGACCATTAAAGCTTCCATACTTTTAGGCTGACATCATCATACTGTCCACATTTATTCATAGACATCGCGCTCAGCTCCAGGTGTGTGCGCTTTATGGTCATGAATTTCATAGACAGCTGTGGATTTCATATTTTTAGGTCTTTTTGTATCGAGGGTAGAAACAGCCAAATTCAGAAATATACATATATATTAGGGGTGCAACGATACACAAAATTCACGGTTTGGTTCGATACTTTGGTGTCACAGTTCGATATTCTTTCGATACAAAAAAAAATGTTCATGCCTTTTTAATTTGTCATTTATTAAAATTATAAATATATATTTTAACTCAAAAGTACAGTTTTTAAATTTAATGTTGCTGAAACAAAAAAGTAATAAAAATAAATAAATATATCTCAGGGCTCGCAAAATTTCAAAATCCCTGGTAGCCCTTCGGGCAGGAACTCTTCAGTTTTTGGTAGCCTAAAATAAATTTAAGTAACCTGAATAAAAAAAGAGAGCAATTTTTTGATTGATGTTTTGTTTCCTGTTTTGTTTCCTTTACAATATTATACATTAAAGTATAATATTGTAAAGGAAACAAAACATTAATCAAAAAATTGTTGAAAAACAAATTACAACATTGTATAAAAATTACAATCATCAACTCAAATACTTGGTTCTAATTGAACAGAAATTTCTATGAACTTGTAAGAACTGTGTAGGACATGAATCAGTCTGTGTCAGATCCTGAATCTGAAATTTCCACTGAAGTCACGGGTCAGAGGCAAGTGGAACCAAGATCGAGGACATTTGCTTTTTGAAGTTTGCAAAGACTGCTAAATTTTGCCAGTGGTAGTTCACTCTTTGCAACATAGTACGCTGTTCTAAACAGATTTTCAGGTTTATTTTTAGTATGTTATTTGCAATTGGTGTTTGTTCTGGGAAAGATATTGCAGACCGAGCAATAATGCATTTCTTGCATTTCTCATGGGTACTAAAGGGGGCCTTTCTTAAAATGACTGGTCCCAGTAACAAAGGCGCTTGTCGACTCAGAAATCGAGGGAAAACCAACAACACACCCGGCAGAACATTATGTTATTTACACAGGTGCACATAAGTGGTCCGCATGTGCGCATTCGCTGTCAAAATAAAAGACGCGCACCAGATAAGAAGGTGCAACACGCGTTTGCGTCCATATAAAAGGCAGTGTTTTTGTCCGCTAGAGTGGGATTTTCACGGCACATTCTGCACCACATCTCTGTGCGTTCATCATTTGTTTGAAGCCAGCTGCACCTCCTGCAAACACTTTTCCGAGAATACGCGCTTCTTTTGTGGTTCGGACTCCTGACATTTCTTTGGAGGTGGAGGAACATCACAGTAATTGCTTAAAGGAGCTTCTTCGGCATCTTTAAGAGTTCTAAACAAATGTCTGTCCTCCTCCAGAAAATCTTATGTACGCAAACACGCGTTGCAACTTCTTATCTGGTGCACGTTTTTTATTTTGACAGCGAATGCGCACCTGCGCACCACTTATGTGCAGCCCTGGTTATTTAGCTCGTCATATTGCAGCCACAGAAATTATTTTGTCCATGAAACCATAAAGCTGCACTTTCTTTTTGCCTTATAGTCTGATTTGTCATAACTTTTCCGTTTTAGCTTACTATGCAAACTTGTCATGTTTGCATAGTAAGCTAACGATTGATAAGACAATGTCAGAGGAATTGGTGCTCAAATTATCATCACTCACAGATCAGTGCTGTCGCTATCTATACACAGTTCACACAATTGCAAAGTGAAAGCAAAAAACAAGCGCAAATTCAAACGCGATTTCAATATGTCACATATTGACAGTGGCTCACCGATGCCAATGACATAATTACCCAGCTACATTTCCGAAAGAATGCAAAAGCATTGACATACCTGTATATTTTTCCTTCCTACAATAGGCCGACGGGCAGGGCAGAGATAGATTTTGGTAGCTGGACTGGAAAAATCGCTAGCCCCGGGACGTCGGGCTAGCGATTTTGCGAGCCCTGTATCTGATTGAGGAATCGCTCATCTTTGGAAAAGAGAGTTTATTACAGAGAAATGTCTCTTTCCAAAATAAAAGCTATACTATACGCTTCTTCTGGGCTATATTCTCAGCAGCATATTAAACATATCAGGTCCCCATAAGGAGAATCCTGTGCTAACGGCTGTCTAAATGACTCGGGTAAAGTTAGTAGCATGCGTGCTTGTTGTTTTTGTCTGCTTCCACTTGTCTTTGCACGAGGATGATGTCGGTGTAAATGTGCAGTGATACTCGTTGTGTTCCCACTAGTGCTGTCAGCGTTAATCTGAAATGACGTTAACGGCACAACACGGCAAATCTCCGTTAAAGAGCTACCGCGGATCGCCCCGTTCGTGGGGCTGGACGGCCAACACGTTAACGAGCTAACTGCGCTAACGCAGTAGTTCCCACCAATGTAATTGAGCATTGGTGGCACATCCGACATACTGTTTTACTTTAGTCCATGACGCGCTTACCTTCAGGGTCATACGTCACATGAAAACCAAAATACTTCCAAAGGCCAGATCTGAATGAGGGTGGGGGAGGTTCAGTTTGCCATGTTGCAAGGATTAAAAATTTTGTATTGTTCGATACATATGCGTACCGAACTGAAAGCACTGTATCGAACGGTTCAATATCGATACGAATATCGTTGCACCCCTAGTAGCTACACACCACATCGGTGAGTTCATCCAAATCACAAGTGTTCTCTTGAAACCAGGACCAGTCAGTGCAATCAAAACACCCCTGAAGGGCAACACAACTGTCTTTTGTCCAGACATTAGTCCGCTTCACACAGGCCTTCTCCCTCCTAATCACAGATCTGTAGGCAGGGAGGAGGTGAATAACATTGTGATCCGAGGAACATAGTGCAGGTCCGGCCACAGACTTATATGCCCCCTTAATTGGTCCATAACACAAATACAGCGTTTTATTATGCCTTGTAGGACAAGTGACATGTTGAAATAAATTGTTCAGTGATTTCTTGAGATTACAACTGTTAGAATCACTAAGAATAAAAATTAGGAGCATCCAGAGAGAGAGTCTGCAGGTTGTGTACCACTTTAAAAATGGTGTTGGCAGTAACTTTAACGTCAGCTTTAGGATGAATGTAAACCACAGCGCCCAAGAGTCTTTTGTTCTTTTTCAATCAAACAGACAGACAAACAGCAATTCAGTCTCTTTGTTTCCACCCATTGTTTAAAGATGGCTGAAAATTGCACAAAGTGAAACTCATCAGGTTTAACCTCAAGCTTAAGAATGACAACCTCAGATTCAGGTCATATGACACAAATCCAGCTGCACTATTGGCCTAGTGCCCAGTGTGACACACACACACACACACACGCACACACGCGCACACGCACGCGCGCGCACACACACACACACACACACACACACACACACACACACACACACACACACACACACAGAGAGAGAGAGTGGGTCAGTGAGCTGTGATAAAGAGCTGAGCAGATGTAGGCCAGGACATCACGCATGCATACATGATCACGTGTGTGTGTGATCATGTATGCATGCGTGAGCATTTCCTGATGACTAATCTGCTGCCATCATGTGTGCACTGAAATCCAGATTTACCTTAAAGGGACAGGCTGTTTCTCTGTACGTGAACATTCACGTTTAAACTCTGAGGGCAGCAGGCAGAGAAGCATTTTTAATGATCTCATTAAAGATTAAAATAGACTTAGTCTGGGTGAAAATTGTTTTTGTTGATGCAGTGATCCTTCTTTATGCCAAAATTATTTTAAAAGTCCTTTAAAGGCATATATCTTTTAATTTGGGTTGTATAGGCTGCAACGTACTGCAAACTTTCCTGTGATATCAGTTTGCACCACAAGATAAGAACATGTTCTTAGTTAAAGTGGACATGAAACGTCACATGTATAAAGGCTCATGTACAGCCTGCTCTCAGACACTCACTCTGTAACTCTGTGTGTGAAGCTGGATTTAAGAAATCAGTCTTTACAGGTAAAGTTTTTAGAGAATCCTTAGTCTAACAGCGTTCATTTTGTTTCACCTGTGAAAGGTACCTGCAGAGGTTACTGAAACAGGGGAGAGGCCCATCAAACTCACCTTGATGTGTGGGAACATTTAATCTCTGGTGGCTGTCAGAGGGACTGCAGTTTTTAGAGCTTAAAAGAATAGAATAGAATAATCCTTTAATTGTCCCACAAGGGGAAAATTGGTTGTAACAGCAGCAGAATAAAAGCACATCTACAAACAGAAGAGAGAAACAAACAATTTTTACAGAAAAAAATATTTATGGACAATAATTACAAAAACAGACAGTTTATTAAAGTACAGTTATTAAAGTATAGGGTTTTTTTTATATAAACTGAGATAGGTAATATGCAGCTATAACAGTAGTAGTTGTTTGGTTGATGAGTGCAGTTACAGCGCTGATGTAAACATCTGTGTTTGTTGGGAGCAGTTCTGATTGTGCAGTCTGACAGTTGCAGGTAGGAAGGACCTGCAGAAACGCTCCTTCATGCATCGAGGATGCAGTAGTCGGTCACAGAAGCAGCTCTGCAGCAACACTTACATGCATGGGGTGGGAGGCTCTGTCCATCAGAGATGTTATTTTTCCACAGTCCTTCTGTCTCCCACCACCTGCACTGGGTCCAGGGTGCATCCCAGAACAGAGCTGGCCTTCCTGATGAGTTTACCCAACCTCTTCCTCTCAGCTGCCGATAAACTGCTGCTCCAACATACCTCACTGTAAAAAATGACAGATGTCACCACAGAGTCATAGAAGGTCTTTAAAAGCGCTCCCTGGACTCCAAATGACCTCAGCCGCCTCAGCAGGTGGAGTCTGCTCTGACCCTTCCTGTAAAGAGTATCAGTGTTGTGGCTCCAGTCCAGCTTCCTAGGTTTGTTAATATTTCAGGTGGATGCGCAACCACCAATCGCACAACAACTTCAAACAATGACAGAAACGCAGCTGTTTGTGACGGTAACACCAGTAACAACAACCGTTTAATAAACGACAGCAGATCTGCTGTTCGGCGTCCTATGGAGACAGAGGAGGTCAGGTGACACCAAATTTCATCAGGTACAGGCACGAAGCTGAACAAACAGGGAATGAGTATCAGGAGGAGGTGAAGAAACAAAGTGAGGTGGGGTAGTACGAGAGGAGAGGAGAGGAGGAGTAAAGGAGGTCGAGGCTTTGAACAGACGCCGCGGGCTCTGAGTCCCGGCGAGCACGTTTCCCCTCCCCCATATCCTCACTAATCCCTCCAGTGAGAACAGGCTGTAACGCCGAACGAGCACACTGGCCTCTTATGTGTGTGCGTGTTAATAAAACATGGAATAACCCCGCCCCCACCTCGTCGCGGCTGTATTCGGTGGGCGAGCGAGCATTATAACTCAACGAGAGAGAGAGCATTAATAATTTACTGAACATGAATCAGAAGTCGCGGCCGCTGCAGTCTGAGTGAATAACCCAGTTTAAGCACGCACACACGGTCACACCGACAAACAGCAACAAAGCGTTTCCTGTTTCACCTTCTCAGGTGGGAACAAACAAAGCAGCCCATCTTATCTTAATGACCTTTTTCCTACTATGGCGGTGCATGTAGACGCAGCGACCTCACGCTCTCCTGAAAATGCGGTGTTTTGTTCGTCAAGTAAGTGTCTTTCTGCAAGTGTTTCTCGGCAGTCCACGTCGGAATATGTGTACAGTCGTCAGGCTCTCTTACACATTCGGAGAAGCAAGATTTGCCAAGTTTTGAACACTAACGTTGAGATGCTAAGGGAGATAGGACTTCTGCGACAGCCTGCTAGCTGGCCTAGCAACTCACCGGACTCGCCTGCTACCCCTTCCTGGGCAAGGAGGTGTCGAAAGCGGTGCGCTAGGACAAGGAAGCGGGGCAAGTGCGGAGGTGTCCGAGTCAGGCTTGAGGCTAAGCCAACTCGCCCAGCCGTACCATCGATCCTCTTGGCCAACGTACGATCTCTGGACAATAAAATGGACAACATACGACTTCTGAGATCAGCGAATCGCAAAGTAAGTGACTGTTGTGTGCTAGTTTTCACTGAGACATGGCTTAATGACAACATTCCGGACTCGGCCATACAACTGGAGCAGCTAGCATGCTACAGAGCCAACAGGGCTCTCGTAGACGGAGGCAAGACCCGAGGTGGTGGGGTCTGTGTTTACATCCGTGACGAGTGGTGTCGTGATGCCACTGTAGTACGCAAACACTGCTCATCACTGGCGGAGTTCATGATCGTGAAGTGTCGCCCTTTCTATTTGCCCAGGGAGGTAAGTTCGATCTTGTTGGTTGCTACTTATATACCTCCATCTAGCAACAACAGCGATAGAAATGCGGCGCTGAACGAACTGTATCAGGCCATCAGTGAGCAACAAACAGCACACCCAGACGGTTTCATCATCCTCGCAGGAGACTTTAATCATGCTGATCTTAAAACTGCTCTCCCAAAGTTTCATCAGCATGTACATTTTCCAACAAGGGGGGACAACATATTGGACTTGGTCTACACACAGGAAAATGGAGCATACAAAGCCACCCCCCTCCCCCATATCGGCACCTCTGATCACCTCACTGTTATGCTAATGCCAGAGACAAGGCCTTCAGAGCTGGGGATGAAATAGGCCTGAGAACAGCGAGAGCCAACCTGTCACGTGGCATCAGGAAAGCGAAACAGGACTACACACACAAGATAACCTCCCACTTCAATGATAGCAAGGACGCAAGAAGCCTATGGCAAGGCATCCAGGCTATTACAGACTACAAGCCTGTAGCGCATAGCTGTGAGAGCGACACCACTCTGCTCAACAACCTGAACAGCTTCTTTGCATGATTTGAAGCACAGAACAACACACGCCCACAGAAAACACCACCACCTCCACACGACCAGCCTCTGTGCCTGTCTGCTGCCAGCGTGAAGAGGACACTCATCACCATCAACGCCCGGAAAGCAGCGGGTCCAGATAACATCCCTGGTAGTGTGCTGAAAGACTGCACAGAGGAGCTGAAGAATGTCTTCACAGACATCTTTAACACCTCCCTGAGGCAAGCCACTGTCCCATCATGCTTCAAGACTGCCACCATCATACCTGTGCCAAAGAAACCATCCCCAGCCTGTTTCAATGACTACCGCCCCGTGGCACTGACACCCATTATTATGAAGTGCTTTGAACGACTAGTCATGTCACACATCAAATCCATCCTACCTCCCACCCTGGACCCATACCAGTTCCCATACAGAGCGAAACGATCCACAGAGGATGCAATCTGCTCTGCCCTCCACCCAGCCCTAACTCATCTGGACAAGAAAGACTCATATGTGAGAATGCTGTTCATAGACTTTAGCTCAGGATTCAACACCATAATACCACAACAACTCATTTGTAAACTGGACAGACTGGGCCTCAGCACCTCCCTCTGCAACTGGCTGCTGGATTTCCTCAGCCAGAGGCCTCAAGCGGTGCGAGTGGGCAACAAGGTCTCAAACAGCATCACCCTGAGCACGGGGGCTCCACAAGGCTGTGTGCTCAGTCCTCTGCAGAGGTGTGGACTCGAGTCACATGACTTGGACTCGAGTCAGACTCGAGTCATTAATTTTATGACTTTAGACTTGACTTGAAAAAATGTTGTAAGACTTGTGACTTGACTTGGACTTTTACACCAATGACTTGGGACTTGAATTGGACTTGAACCGGTTTACTTGAAAAGACTTGATATTTTACCCCAAATATAAAATTTAACATGCATATTATATAGAGATTGAAAATGTGACGTCATTCACGGGTAGAACCGCAAAGGATTCTGGGAACTCGTGGCAAGAGGTACTAACCCACGCAGGCTTTCAATTAAAATCAGTTATACAGCGATAAAAAGAAACACAAAAATGTCAAGAAGCCGTTGTATTATTAACTGCAATAGCCGGTCGCATGACAGCCACGGGAAGCCGACGGGTAAAGAGATCGGTTGTTATCGGATTACGTCGTTGAGGAGAAATTGTTCGAGCCATGTTTCCGAAGTAACAAAGAGGCGACGGATGGCCTGGATTGCAGCCATTCAAAGACCAAATATAACGTCCCAGAACACTCCAGCTCACAGGTTAGTCTGCTCCAAGCATTTCCACAAAGGTCAGTGTTTTTTAGTAGTTAATACGTCATTTTCATAACATAATTGGTGATATAGGTTACAAGCAAGTCTGGCGCTGAACAGAAATTGTCGCGCTATGCTCCTTTATTTATTGTGCATAAATAGTGAATTGTCCTGACACAATATTGCGTTTCGCTTCTGTTATTATGGTACATTGACAAAAACATATACTTTTATTCACAGGATAAAACAGGTTTTTTGTATCACTAATTGCCCAGTACGATTACAGCATACAGTATTATTGTCACTGCTACATTTCTGTGATGCTACCAGAAATTATTTCCACTACTAATTAATTACCGTTGAGCTCAAAGGTCCTATTAATAAACTGTTAACGAATGTGTATTTATGAAGACGATTTGTGAGACTGGTAAACTTATGATACGTACGATGGTCTTTCGTTCTACACGGTGCATTTCAAGGTCCTGCACCCATCCGTCGGTAAACTGTACCTGGGCTTGTTGCAGTGACCTGAAGTTACTAAACTTCATGAGTGTATGCACTCACTCCAAGAACCGTATGATTATAAATATGCATATAAATATGCTACGATGAGATAGCTGACTTCATCTAACTAGCAAATGTTGTCCAGGCTACGTTGGTGATACAGTTTTTTTTAATGTGTATGATATTTTTGTCATGCGATTTTAAAGCCGGTCCTACAACCGCATCCAAGAATAACATGCAGCTTATCTCAGAACTGTCGGTGAAAACTATTCTTGGAGCTAAGTTTAATTGAGCTGCATTTTAAAGAGGTGCAATTTCACAATTTGTGTATATTTTCTAAGTTCACTATTTTGTCATGTGTTGAGAAAAACACAGATTTTAAAATTACATGGTCTAACATTTACATTTAGCATAACTGCAACATTATTTTTTCGTTTTTTTTTTTTAAAGACTCGAAAGGACTTGAAATTCAAAATTTCAGACTTGTGACTTTACTCGGACTTTTACACCAGTGACTTGAGACTCGACTCTGACTGGCCTGACATTACTTGAGACTTGACTTGAGACTTGAGGATAAAGACTTGAGACTTACTTGAGACTTGCAAAACAATGACTTGGTCCCACCTCTGGTCCTCTGCTCTTCACCCTGTTGACACATGACTGCACACCAACCTACAGCTCCAACCACCTTGTGAAGTTTGCGGACGACACAACGCTAGTGGGGCTCATCACTGAGGGCGATGAGATCCACTACAGGAAAGAGGTTGAGCTCCTGACCACGTGGTGCAGAGACAACAACCCCCTGCTAAATGTTAGTAAGACCAAGGAGATTATTGTCAACTTCCAGAGAGGCCACACCTGTCACCCCCCCTTGACCATCGACGGCGCTGCGGTGGAGAGGGTGAGCAGCACCAAGTTCCTGGGGGTGCACATCAGTGAGGACCTCTCTTGGACCACCAACACAGCATCACTGGCCAAAAAAGCACAACAGCGCCTCTACTTCCTGCGCAAACTCAAGCGGGCAAGTGCTCCACCACCCATCCTGACCACATTCTACAGAGGAACTATTGAAAGTATCCTCTCCAGCTGCATCACTGTGTGGGGCGGTAGCTGCACTGACTATAACAGGAAAGCTCTACAACGCATTGTGAGAACAGCTGAGAGGATAGTTGGTGTACCACTCCCCTCCCTGCAAGACATTTACACCACTCGCCTCACCCGCAAAGCCATCACAATTGTCAACGATGCAACCCACCCCACGCACTGTCTGTTCAGCCTCCTGCCCTCTGGAAAGAGATACAGAAGTCTCCACTCCCGCACTACCAGGCTCACCAACAGCTTCATCCACCAGGCTGTGAGACTGCTGAACTCTCTTCCCTCCCGGCTCCCAGCCAGCAGAATCACCAGATTGGCAGAAGTATAGGAAGACAGACTGGACTCTACCCCTCCCACCCCCCATCCACGCACACTCTCCAACAAGGAAACACTCTCTGAATCAAGAACTGGAAAACATTTCTGACTGGAAACAACTACCTCTGCATTGCAATTGCACACACCTGCTGCTATATATTTTTAGTATTTCTTTTAGCACTATTTATATTATTATATTACTATTACTGCTGCTATAGTCTTATGCTGCATTAAAACAAAATACCCCTACCAACCACAACCTGGGACTACCTCAAGTAGACTAGTATACTATTTTCCAGGGAACACTGTTGGAACACTTTATTTTATTTATTTTTTGTCTACCCTGTTACCTATTTAATATTACCTCATTGTTAGGGCTGTTTTTGTTGTGCATCTGCACTTTATTGTTGTCAATGTCTACGCATGGGACAGTGTGAAACGTAATTTCAATTCCTTTGTATGGCAAGTACATTTGAAGAAATTGACAAATAAAGTTTTCTATTCTATACTATTCTATTCTAGTACCATATCACCCTATTAGAGCACTTCGCTCTCGCTCTGCAGGCCTACTTGTTGTTCCTAGAGTATTTAAAAGTAGAATGGGAGGCAGAGCCTTCAGTTTTCAGGCCCCTCTTCTGTGGAACCAGCTTCCAGTTTGCATTCAGGAGACAGACACTATCTCTACTTTCAAGATTAGGCTTCAAACTTTCCTTTTTGCTAAAGCATATAGTTGCCTACACAAAAATATGGGCACACGTTGGATCTTGTTTTAACTCATAATTTACCTGTCTCTAACTTAGAGGTTTGCGATGTTGTATGTTCAGACCATAGGCCCGTCCTGTTTGAGGTTTTCCTTCCTTGTACCAAAGTTAATCTTCCTCCTGTTGCTGCTAGGAGCTGTCGTATTTTTAACCCTTCCTCTGCTGGACAGTTCTCTATTGTTTTTAAATCAGAATGGCGGCCTTCCTGATTTCATATGCAATGATACAGAAGAGCTGAGTACGTGGTTTTACTCTGTCTGTCAAACTGCTTTAGATTCAGTGGCCCCCTTTAAGCTTAGGCAAGCAAAAGCCAAATCTGAACCCTGGCTGAATGAAGACACCCGGGCTGCCAGAAGAAAGTGTAGGAGAGCTGAACGTAAATGGATGAAGGATCAACTGCAGGTGTCATACCAAATGTTACAAGACTACTGGAATTCTTACCAGAAAACTGTAAAAGATGCTAAGAGGAAACATTTTGCTGCTATTATTCAGGCAAATTGTCGTAAGCCTCATGTCTTATTTAAGACTATTGGCATGGTCCTTCATGCTCCACAGACTGCTGGTGTCGAGTCTTCTCAGGAAATTTGTGAAAACTTCCTACACTTTTTTATTGATAAAGTGCCATCTGTCAAAGCGCAGACTTCCCAGTCCGTTCTCGACCCTTCTACCCCTGTCCCTAGTTCTGCTGTCTTTGACAGGTTCGAGCCAGTTTCCTTGCTCTGCCTGCAGGAGTTGGTTGCTCACATGAAGCTCTCAGGTTCCCGTTATGATGCTCTCCCTCCTCGATTTTTCAAAGAGGTTTTTCTCACTATAGAGATTGAAAATGTGACGTCATTCAGGGGTAAAACCGCAAAGAATTCTGGGAACTCGTGGCAAGAGGTACTAGCGCACGCAGGCTTTAAATTGAAATCAGCTATACAGCGATAAAAAGAAACACAAAAATGTCAAGAAGCTGTTGTGTTATTAACTGCAATAGCCGGTCGCATGACAGCCACGGGAAGCCGACGGGTAAAGAGATCGTTTTTATCGGATTACGTCGTTGAAGAGAAATTGTTCGAGCCATGTTTCCGAAGTAACAAAGAGGCGACTGGATTGCAGCCATTCAAAGACAAAATATAACGTCCCAGAACACTCCAGCTCACAGGTTAGTCTGCTCCAAGCATTTCCACAAAGGTCAGTCTGCTGTTGTAGTTAATGCGTCATTTTTCTTAACATAATTGGTGATATAGGTTACAAGCAAGTCTGGCGCTGAACAGAAATTGTGGCGCTATGCTCCTTTATTTATTGTGCATAAATAATAATAATAATAATAATGGATTGGATTTATATAGCGCTTTTCAAGGCACCCAAAGCGCTTTACAATACCACTATTCATTCACTCTCACATTCACACACTGGTGGAGGCAGCTACAGGTGTAGCCACAGCTGCCCTGGGGCAGACTGACAGAAGCGAGGCTGCCATATTGCGCCATCGGCCCCTCTGGCTAACACCAGTAGGCAAGTAGGGTAAAGTGTCTTGCCCAAGGACACAACGACCAGGACAGAGAGCCCAGGGATCGAACCGGCGACCTTCCGGTTACAGATGCGATTCCCAACCCCCTGAGCCACGGTCGCCACGGTCGACAATAGTGAATTGTCCTCACACAATATTGCATTACGCTTCTGTTATTACCATGGTACACTGACAAAAACATATACTTTTATTCACAGGATAAAACAGTTGTTTTGTATCACTAATTGTCCAGTACGATTACAGCATACAGTATTATTGTCACTGCTACATTTCTGTAATGCTACCAGAAATTATTTCCACTACTAATTAATTACCATTGAGCTCAAAGGTCCTATTAATAAACGGTTAACGAATGTGTATTTATGAAGAAGATTTGTGAGACTGGTAAACTTATGATACGTACGATGGTCTTTCGTTCTACACGGTGCATTTCAAGGTCCTGCACCCATCCGTCGGTAAACTGTACCTGGGCTTGTTGCAGTGACCTGAAGTTACTAAACTTCACGAGTGTATGCACTCACTCCAAGAAGCGTATAATTATAAATATGAGTGTGGTGACGTTGGGCAGCACGCTAACGTCTTTTGTCCACTCTGTGTGCTCGTAAGGGTCTAACACTTTCACTGGTTTGATTTTTTTCCTCGTATCTTTTCTTTGACTTTTCATTAAGTCTGTCTTTGTACGGACCGGCATTGTTCTCCTTCGTTTTGTACATACCTTTTTGGGGGGCAAAGAAAAAGCAAGAATTTATTGGAACCGAAGAATGAACGTTTTGCGGTGCTGCAAATGCTTGCATTTGATGCGGTACTTGGATTGTTTTGCCACGAGTTACCGGCATGCAATGCGCGAAAGTCACGTGGTCTGTCAATCTCTATAGCATCAACTGTACAATCCATTGTAAATAGTAGTCTGTCCTCTGGTGTTGTACCAGTCAATCTCAAACATGCAGTGATTCAGCCTCTACTCAAGAAACCTGCTCTTGATCATGATATTATTGCGAATTACAGACCTATTTCCAAACTGCCTTTTATCTCAAAGATTCTTGAAAAGGTAGTTTACAAGCAATTAATGTCCTTCCTAGAAGAACACGGTATTTTAGAAGTTTTCCAATCTGGTTTTAAAGCTTTACATAGTACCGAATCTGCCCTTTTAAGAGTTTTTAATGATGTGTTTTTGGCAAATGACTCAGGTGACTGTGTTATTATTGTGCTGTTAGATTTAACTGCTGCTTTTGATACAGTGGATCACAATATTTTCATTTCCCGTTTAGAGCAGTTGGTGGGTATGCGGAGTACCGCACTGCAGTGGCTCAGATCCTATTTGGCAGAGTGAACTTTCTCTGTGAAACTGGGGGAGTTTGTATCCTCTGTTGCTTCTCTTCAATGTGGGGTCCCACAGGGTTCAGTTTTAGGCCCGCTTCTTTTCTCTCTATATCTCCGACCCCTTGGGTCTATTTTCAGGAAACATGGGATTTCTTTCCACTGCTACGCCGATGACTCCCAGATTTATTTCCCACTTAAAAAGATAAATGGCTTCTCAGTAGACCCGCTGCTCAGATGCCTTGATGAAATAAGGGCCTGGATGGCTTTGAACGTTTTACATTTTAATGAACAGAAAACAGAAGTGATGGTTTTTGGTGGCGCTTCTGAGGCCACTATTATAGATCTTGGTCAAAGGAGCTTGCAAAGAAAAGCGTCTGGACTTCTTTAGGTTGCTTGAAGACGTTTCACCTCTCATCCGAGAAGCTTCTTCAGTTCTAAGGTCAAATGGTGGAGAGTCCCAGATATAAACCTTGTGGGAGTTTCCCCCCCACAGAGGGACAAAACGACCCCCTGATGATCCTCTAATCGCCTGAGCCAAGGTGTGAAACTGGGTGTGGGTCCCAATCAGCCAGAGTTTCAGGTGTGTTCATTGTGAAACCTGGCCCCACCTTATCATGCGAATTCCTGAGGTCAGATGGCCCAGGATGTGAGTGGGCGTTAAGGCGTCTGGGAAGGATCTCAAAACTGGATTATAGATGGCAGAGACTTGGTGTCATAAGCCCCGCCTCTGTTCAAAGATGGTCGCTCACAGTGGACATAGATGGCTTCTTTCACTCCTCTTTCAAACCATCTGTCCTCTCTGTCCAAAATGTGAACATTGGCATCCTCGAAAGAGTGACCTTTATCCTCGAAGTTTACCGGAAGCCCACACACACGGACCAGTACCTCCTCTTTGACTCCCATCACCCTCTGGAACACAAACTTGGAGTAATCAGGACCCTACACCACCGGGCAGAACATGTTCCCTCTAAGCCTGAAGGAAAAAAGAACGAACACACACATGTAAAGGAAGCACTCAAAACGTGCGGCTATCCTAAATGGGCGTTCTTAAAGTCAGCAAAGAGGCACAGAAAAGAAGACCAGACACCAGCGAGGGAGGATAAGAAGGACAGATGCAACAACATTGTCATCCCCTGTGTAGCCGGTGTATCAGAGAAACTCAGGAGAGTTTTCTCCAAGCATGACATCCCAGTGTATTTCAGACCCAGCAACACACTCAGAGACAAACTGGTTCACCCGAAAGACAAAACGCCAAAACACAAACTTAACAATGTGGTGTATGCTGTACAGTGCAGCGAGGAATGCTCAGACCTCTACATTGGAGAGACCAAACAGCCACTTCACAAGCGCATGGCACAACACAGAAGAGCCACCTCCACAGGACAAGACTCAGCAGTCCATCTGCATCTTAAGGATAAAGGACACTCTTTCGAGGATGCCAATGTTCACATTTTGGACAGAGAGGACAGATGGTTTGAAAGAGGAGTGAAAGAAGCCATCTATGTCCACTGTGAGCGACCATCTTTGAACAGAGGCGGGGCTTATGACACCAACTCTCTGCCATCTATAATCCAGTTTTGAGTTCCCTCCCCAGACGCCTTAACGCCCACTCACATCCTGGGCCATCTGACCTCAGGAATTCGCATGATAAGGTGGGGCCAGGTTTCACAATGAACACACCCGAAACCCTGGCTGATTGGGACCCACACCCAGTTTCACACCTTGGCTCAGGCGATTAGAGGATCATCAGGGGGTCCTTTTGTCCCTCTGTGGGGGGAAACTCCCACTGGGTTTATATCTGGGAGTCTCTACCATTTGACCTTAGAACTGAAGAAGCTTCTCGGATGAGAGGTGAAACGTCTTCAAGCAACTTAAAGAAGTCCAGACGCTTTTCTTTGCAAGCTCCTTTGACTACGATGACCTGGATGACTGAGAACCTTCACAGACATTATAGATCTTGGTTCACTGGCACAGTATGTTAAACCAGTCATCACTAATCTGGGAGTTAAAATAGAGGCAAATCTTAAACTTGAAAGCCAGGTCAGAGCTGTTGTAAGATCTAGCTTTTTTCATTTGAGGGAATTAGCCAAAATAAAGCCTATCTTATCGAAACAGCATTTTGAGACAGTAATCCATGCCTTTGTTACTTCTAGGCTGGATTATTGTAACGCACTTTATTTTGGGCTTAGTGATGCGTCCATTAGGCGGCTGCAGGTTGTGCATAATGCTGCAGCACGTCTTTTAACTGTTACAAAAAAGTTTGAGCACATTACCCCAATTTTAATTTCACTCCACTGGCTACCTGTACATTTTAGGATTGTTTTTAAAATTCTCTTATTTGCTTTTAAATCTCTTAATGGCCGGCCCCCCCCTACCTCTCGGAGCTACTACAACCATATAAACCTGCCCGTTCCCTTAGGCCCGCCAATCAGCAGCTCCTTAAGGCACCAAAAACTAAGTATAAATTTAAAGGTGATCGTGCTTTTGCTGTAGTTGCTCCAAAGTTGTGGAATGATCTACCCTTGCATGTAAGGCAGGCCTCTTCTCTCTCTGAATTTAAAAGTCTTCTTAAAACATATTTATTCGCTGAAGCCTTTGGCATTGATTAGAGGGGTTGACTCAATTTGTTTTAACATGTTTCAATTTATTTTAGTTTTTTAGTTATTTATTTTATCTTATCTCATTTTAATTTTCTTTACTTATGCTATTAGCATGTACAGCACTTTGTGAACTCTGGTTTTATGTTAAAGTGCTTTATAAATAAAGGTGGTATGGTATGGTATAGTTAGGGCTGGACCAGGTGACCCTGGATCCTCCCTTAGTTATGCTGCAATAGACGTAGGCTGCCGGGGATTCCCATGATGCAGTGGGTGTTTCTTCTTCATGTTCAACAAACATGTTTACAGCCTGATCAGACCTGAACTATGACTCACCTGGATTGAAGTGTGCATTATCAAGGGCATGGCCTCTGAAGCTGCTGGTCATACTCGTCATACTCTGCTTTGCAGCTGACGATTGGTTGCTGGTGGACACTCCACGCTCTGGTTGCCTGGGGAACCCTCTAATGTATTTAGTACCAGGTCGTATGCCACTTCTGGGTTTTCTTCAGTCTCATTGGATCATCTGGATGTTGTGTTTATTTCGGGTCCAACACTTCCTGTTGCTGACGGTCACTTCCTGTGAGGAGAAAGAGCTCTGGTCACTACTTCGATGTAAATCAATGTGGACAAAGACTGGCATTCAGGTTAGCTGCTGGCCTGCCAGCCCAGTGGAAGCTGCACGGAGTGGAAGTGGCTAACTTAACTCCTGGGTTGCTCAGATTCATCAATCAATGAAGCAATCACACAAATATAAACAAGCAGAGTGAGGGGGCGTGGCTTAAAACCAAAGTCACAGCAAGCAACCTGGGGGCGATCAAGAAGCTTCCTACTTGACCTCCATCTTTGTCTACAGTCTGTGTAAAGGTGATTCCAACAGTCTGCAGCAGGTCAGAAACAAACCTGAGACTCCGCCTTCTCCCCAGGTCATCACCTGTCCCACACAGCGACTGTCAGGCTGACTTCCTCACGCGGAGGAGGAGGCACCCCTCTTAGCAACAGAACTAAAAATACTGCCTGTTTACTGTTTGTGTGTGTGTTTGTGCGCATCTTTAAAATATCATGACAACCAAAAGCTTTTAGTTCAGAGAGTTTAAAGATTTCAAAGAAGCAGAAACACAAGAAGACCACACACACACACACACACACACACACACACACACACACACACACACACACACACACACACACACACACACACACAGCTGAATGACACTCTTGCTGCGAGTCAGACTGATGGTGCGTTCCAGATTAACAACCCCACCTCAGCTTTCCCCTCCAACCCCGGCTTAACATTCCAAGATGGCGGCAGTGACGGTAAACAGCTGTTTCTAACGTTTTTCCTTATTTGAGCTGATGGAGTAACAAAGAAGCTGATGGTATACAAATGTAGCACAGTTAACAGACAGCTGTACTGCGTATTACTGCTGTGCTGAGAAAAGTTACATGTTCAGAATTTACCTGAAAATAACACTCTGTAGATCTGTTTACCTCACACCGCTACATCTGTATATATGTAGCACATCTGTATATTTGTTCATAGTACACCTGTATATCTGCCCGTCTGTATAGCAATATAGAACATCTGTATGGTGCACAGATCATCTGTATATCTGTACATTTGTTTGTAGTTCAGCTGTATATTTGCTCTTTCTGTACATCATCTGTTCATAACTATTCCACCATTTAAACTACCCTTATCTGTCTATATCAGTACATCTCTATATTTGCTCTCTACTTAACTTATCTGTATGTATTCTGCTCTTATTGCACTTGCTACTCTTGCACTTCTGATTAGATGCAAACTGTATTTCGTTACCCTGTATTTATACATGTGTAATGACAATAGAGTTGAATCCTAATCCCTGCCACACAATCATTCCATCGATCAGTCAAGTCTAAGCAGTCTGTAAGCGCCGTGATAGCCAATGAGCAAGCATGGCGGTGGATAAAATTCTCATCATAAGGCTTCAAAAGCCAGCATGTGAAATCCCACCCACCCATCTTTATACATCTGAATCGCCCCAATCCATTTTTAATAAGTCATCAATAATCAGTCATGTGATGAATCACTTATCGTTAAAATATCAATAACATATAAAACATCTATGTGTGCTCAGGGCACGACCCTGTCTTCCTGGCTTTTTCAGGCCACCATGATGTGGCAAACAGTTTACTGAGTGACAACTCAGTGGCAGCAGGTATATTAAGCCACACCCACTCCAGAGTACTGTTGTTACCTGTGATTATCGTCCTGACTGAATAAAAGGATCAATAAGTGTTAGTGTTTAAAGTTGCTGATTTGCTGTCAGCTGACTAATAAAGAGGAGGAAAGCTGGTGGTTGAACGGCTCAGCAGCAGGACACTGGCACCCTCCACAGGACAAAAAAAGAAAAGAAAAAGCTCAATCTGATCGGTGAACACTGGAAAAACACAATTCCTGTTATTAATCATTGATAGTAGGGGTGCAACGATACTCAAAATTCACGGTTCGGTTCGATACTTTGGTGTCACGGTTCGATATTTTTTCGATACAAAAAAATTTTTCATGCCTTTTTAATTTGTCATTTATTAAAATTATAAATATATATTTTAACTCAAAAGTACAGTTTTTAAATTTAACCCTAACCCTTTTTGAGTGTTTTTTATTTTGACAGCGAATGCGCGCCTGCAGACCACTTATGTGCAGCCCTGGTTATTTAGCTCGTCACATTGCAGCCACAGAAATTCTTTTGTCCATGGAACCATAAAGCTGCACTTTCTTTTTGCCTTATAGTCTGATTTGTCATAACTTCTCCGTTTTGTGGTAAGCTTTTCTTTGGCTGTCACTTCTTCACCCTGACCTGTCTTATTTGGCTCAGCAGAACTGAAATATATATCCTGCTGCTTTTACACATGCACTCACATAAGCTCAGCGATTCTCTGCGCGATCAACCTCTCACATGTTTAAGCTGCGGGAGATTTCACTTGTCATGTTTGCATAGTAAGCTAACGATTAATAAGACGATGTCAGAGGAATTGGTGCACAAATTATCATCACTCACAGATCAGTGCTGTCGCTCTCTATACACAGTTTGCACGATTGCAAAGTGAAAGCAAAAAAACAAGCGCAAATTCAAACGCGACTTCAATATGTCACATATTGACAGTGGCTCACCGATGCCAATGACATAATTACCCAGCTACATTTCTGAAAGAATGCAAAAGCATTGACATATATTTTTCCTACAATAGCCCGACGGGCAGGGCAGAGATAGATTTTGGTAGCCCGACTGAAAAAATCGCTAGCCCCAGGACATCAGGCTAGCGATATTGCGAGCCCTGTATCTGATTGAGGAATCACTCATCTTTGGAAAAGAGAGTTTATTACAGAGAAATGTCTCTTTCCAAAATAAAAGCTATACTATCCGCTTCTTCTGGGCTATATTCTCAGCAGCATAAGGAGAATCATGTGCTAACAGCTGTCTAAATGACTCGGCTAAAGTTAGTAGCATGCTTGTTGTTTTTGTCTTTGCACTAGGATGATGTCGGTGTAAATGTGCAGTCATATTCGTTGTGTTCCCACTAGTGCTTTCAGGTTAATCTCGTTGAAATGACCTTAACGCCACAACACGGCAAATCTCCGTTAACGAGCTACCGCCATCGCCCCGTGCATGGGGCTAGACGGCCAACACGTTAACGAGCTAACTGCGCTAACACACTAGTTCACACCAATGTAATTGAGCATTGCGTGGCACATCCAACATACTGTTTTACTTTAGTCCATGACTCGCTTACCTTCAGGGTCATACGTCACATGAAAACCAAAATAATTCCAAACGCCAGATCTGAATGAGGGTGGGGGAGGTCCATGTTGCAAGGAGAGCTTAACTTCTGTCTCGCTAGCTTGCCCTGCACTCTTCCTTCTGACTATGCTGTCTGTGTTGAGCGCTCAGTGGATCTGCGCTCGACAGTGCAGCCTAGGCGGAGTAGTCGAACGCAGATTCACTGAGCGCTCAACACAGACAGCATCGTCAGAAGGAAAGTTGATAAAATAAATGACAAATGTTGTATTGTTCGATACATATGCATACCGAACCGAAAGCACTGTATCAAACGGTTCAATATCTATACGAATATCGTTGCACCCCTAATTGATAGGTCTACTTTTTTAGCTTCACACTCCTGTAAAAACTTTATTTAAACATGTGATCAGCGATCAATAACATTGAGTTTGTTTTCAGTTAAAAAAATGTAAATGACATTTTTTATTTACAGCTGATTGATATTCACTTCATTCACACGCTCTCAGGATGCTCTGACCAAGCGATAAAGCACAAACAATGATCTGAAACCAGACACTCACCGAGGCTGCTGAAGCCAACCAGCCCTGCGACCTTTGACCCTTCAGGTAACGATGCGATTCCTGTCAAACGATGCAGAGGGCAGTGTCATCGAACAGGTGATAACCAACCGGACGGCCGCTGCGATTGGTTCTTTGTATTCTTGGAAATAAGCACCTGAGCCCAGGTTTTGCAGATACTTCCTGTTGTGATGAGGAGCGCCGGCGTGCAGGTCGGAGGGTTTCATCCTGACTTCCTGTCCTCCTGGAAAGTACTTTTACTCGGGTACTGAGCTCCGTCTCTGCTTTTTCCCCATTGTCCTGAGCACATCACCACACTCTGCTTTTACTTGTTTAAAATCTTTTATTTAAAACTCAAACACCACAAAGAGTAAAACATCTTGACCCTACAGACAGGGTGAGGGTTCAAAGGTCAGAGATGGGGTTACCTCGCTGCAGATACATCAAAATAAAAAACTTCAAAAACCCCAAACTGAGTCTATTTACAGTATTGCCTTAGAAGTGGTGAGTTCACCCTGACCTCAGCAGGTCACACACTTTGACCTGTTGAATGACAACACACCAGTTCAAAGGCAGCAGGGGGCGCTAACACAGCAACAGTAACGACCACTTCAAAGCGACTGTGGTGAGGAAAAACTAACATAAATAAATAAAGTGTATTTTTCATTTTAGATGGAAGGAGTTTAGTGTAACTTTCTTCAAGCCGTTTAGCCTCTGAAATGCATTAAAAACGATCATAAAACATCCAAATCACACAATTTCAGTTTATTTCACATCAGCTGATATTTTCGGAAGCACCGCCCCGTTTTTCCTGACTGGCTCCTGAATGTTCCAGCTTTTACTCTGATGGAGGAGCTGATATCGTGAAAACTCAAACGCTCCCCTCACGTTCTCAGCTTTATTATTAAACTAATCACTTCCTGTTTCACTGTCATGTTTCTCAGAGCTACTGGCTGTAATTGGGCGCTGAGCTGATCACATTTAGTTATAGATTCAGGGCAGAGAAAGTCAAAGGTCAAACAGTAAAACAATAAAAGGAAGGTCATGAGGAAATTTGGAGAGCGCGCCCTGCTGCTGGGAAGGTGAAAGTGCGTTTATCGGATGGCTGCAGTTCCTGCTCGCAGTAAACCACCAACGAAAACCCGAGCAGATAGCGAGGTGGGGCCGGGCTGATCAGACGAAGCGGGCTTGGACTCATTGGTCTAATTTTCGTCTGTCTGTAGCTCTAACACGCTAACGCTGGAAGCTAGTGGCTTTCTGCTGTGTTGGAAGTGTAGGACAAACCATCGGGAGGTCGTTCAGTCCCCTCGGAGGAAACGCCGCCCCTGAAATAATAAAGAAAACGGCGACCAGAGGAGCTGAAACCCACTGAGGACGCGGGAAGCTCAGCAAACTAGCGAGGCGTTCAAACGCGGCTCAAAGTTCGGGGTGGGGAAAAGAGGGAAACGTGGCGTCTTCAGCAGGAAGCGTGGGGTTCGGACAAAATCTCTCAGAAATTCTCTAAAATTAAACACTTGACTCACAAACGCAAACTATCTCAGGGGACGCCGCCGCCAAGGAGAACAGGACGCCACACAGACGGCGGCCAGCTACAAGATTAGACATCATCATCATCGTCATCCTCCTCGCCTTCATCGTTCGCCTGTCTCTTCCTCTTCTGTCCCTGAACGCCCGCCGCATCATCTGCAGAAACAGAACGGACCAATCAGGGCACGCCCCGCCCACCTGGAGCCTAGATACAGCTGCAACACTGAAACACATGCTCACCATCCTCCTCCTCTTCGTCTTCCTCATCGTCATCCTGAGATGAAGCACAGAAAGAAGAGAAGCAGATTTACGTTTCTGACTGGACGCCTCTGACAGGAAGTGAACGAACACGTTATCAGAGGAAACAAATTTAACTCGTCGTCAGGTTCAGAGGACCAAAAGTTCCAAAAACAGATGTAATAGAACATAATGAAAAACAATAATGTAGGAAATAAAAACAAAATGAAATACGTCATAAAAGAAGGATAAACAAATACAAAGAAATGATTACATTACAAATGGAGAAATACAAAAGTGTTGCTTTTGGTGAAAAATTTTTTGTTAATGACAAATAGTTGTTTTGGTGCTTTTAATCCTCAAAACTGTCAGTGACGGGGGGCGTGGCTGACAACAGAAGGTTTGGCTGTCGGACACACACACACACACACACACACACCACACACACACTGCGGGGAAACTCGGGGTTCAGGGTCTTGGCCAAGGACACTTTGTCATGCAGACTGGAGGACCTGGGATTGTCTGCTGACCCCAGGATCATCTGCGGCTCCACCTGCAGGATGAAGCTGGATTTGCTCACCTGGTTTGCGCGGTTCACCTGGAAACCCAGCCCCGCCTCTGCACTCTCCAAGCCGTCCTCGTCCTCGTCTTCCTCCTCATCGTACGCGCCAGTTGGCCCCGCCCCGTCCTCGCCATCCTCATCTGCAAACACGCACACGGGCATGACGAAACAGAGACGAGGAGGAGGACGGCGCTCCGTCTGAGCGGGTCTCACCTTCGTCCTCCGCCTCGGAGTCGGGTGCCTCGTTGTCCTCCTGGTCGAAGCCGTCCAGGTAGGTCACCTGGGGCAGCAGCTCAAACACGCTCTCCCGGTACTCCTCCAGAGACGTGATCTCGCAGTTAAACAGGTCAAGGCTCTGCAGGCTCTTCAGGTGTTGCTACAGGAGGAAACGACACGTTAGAACCTCAGAACGTTTCCTCTGTGAGCATGGCTGGAGCAGCGCAAGAACCTCACCAGCGCCTCCACGGTGCTCAGCTCCTTGATCTTGTTCCCACTCAGGTTCAGGTAGGTCAGGTTTGGACATTTCTCCGACAGCATCTCAAGAGAACCCGACAAATTGTTATCGCTCAGTTCCAACTGAGGGGGAGCAAAGACAAGAATGTCAGGAAAACCATCCGCCAGGAGAACCACAGTCCATGTGTGAAACAAAAAATTAGGATTTCTTCCTTTTCACTTTGTGGGTCCACTACACCTTCATTTACACATTAATTTAGCAGATTTTGATTTTGGTGGCATTGGTTCTTCATACTGCCAGTTACACCTGTCAAAGCACAAAGGCCCCCTGCTCGTTAGATCTCTCCCACCCGCAGAGGGTGCTCTCTGACCTCAAACCCAATCTCCTTCTTCCCCCTGAAAATGTTTGAATGCACCGTTGATGAGGTCAGACAGGTGAGCTCACCTTGCGTAGTTTGGGCAGCGAGGGCAGCTTGGCGAACGAGGTCAGACCAACGTTGACCATGCTGAGGAACTCGAGCTCCGTGAACTCATCGGTCAGACCGTCGACCTCGCCGTCTGCCGAGCGGCTGTTGTCCAGCACCAGCTCTGCGATCTGAGGACAGAGCAGAGCATGATGGGACATAAGCCTCTGTGTGTGTTTTATTAATCAGTTTGAACATGAAGTATTGATGAACCCTATACCTGACTGTACAGAAGACAGAACGTGATAGATGTGATATTTGTTTATTTATCAGTTTATAAGTCAAGCCCGAGTTAACACGAGGACCACAGTCGAGGTCATTCTGAGCCTGTACAAATTATTAATTATACTTACAGGTTGCCTGGCAACTCATATTGATTAAGAAGGCTGCTGTAACATGAGCCAGAGCGAGCCAGGCGTGATGGACAGGTAAACACTCACACTTATAATCAGAGTGGGCGGAGAGTGTGGAAAACCAATCAGAGCAAATAAATAATAATAATAATGGATACTTTATTGATCCCCATGGGGAAATTACTTGTTTTTCTCTGCATTTGACCCATTCACTCAGTGAAGCAGTGGGCAGCCCACTAAGCAGGCGCCCGGGGAGCAGTGTGTAGGGACGGTACCTTGCTCAGGGGTACCTCAGGGTAGCCGTTAAGTGGATTCGAACCGCCGACCTTCCGATCATGGGGCGACCACTTTACCTACTGAGCTATCCCTGCCCCCCAGGGGAAATAAATAAAGGTAAACCCAGTAGAGATGGCTCGACAATGCAGCTGAACAGGTGAGTGCAGAGCAGGTAGTTATCTACATGTAAATTAGCCCTTTTGTCACGTTTGATCGTCCACACAGCCTCCGTCAGCTGGATCAATAATCTGATCGGAGATCAGGGTTAGTGACGTTGACTCTCGCTGGCTTCCTGTTTATGTAACGCGCCCGCACCCCCTCCCGGCTCCTGTAGGGAGGGGGCGGCACTCACCATCTGCTCCCCCCCGAATGGCGGAGCGTGTTATTCAACTGCTGCGGCTTATATAACGCATAAGCGCGCGCACGCGGCACCATACGACGGGCGCACGGACTCCGGTACTTCGCTGTAACGGAGATTAGGACATTCCCGAGCAGTAATCCAGCCCTAATCTGCAAGGCTAAAACCGGTTACCCGGTACTCTCGTTACAGTTACGGCCCGCAGGGTCCGCCAGGAGAGAACATTTCCGCGGTTAATCCGCTTCTGTGACCCGGTACCGCCTCTGAAACGAGCTCCGTGTCGCTGTCCCGGAGGCTCCGAGGAGCGGTCTGTTCCGGGACTCACCGTCCACCCTAGGCGGGTTACCCTGCCTCCTCACGCCGGACCCGCTGGGATTAAGACTATAAACCCGCTGCTATTCGGACGGCCAGAGCTGAAGGATGCTCCGCATCCCGTCGTGACCGTCAGCTGGACGCCCGAGAGCGGGCACCCGGACCCCGGGCGCACCTGCCGGGCCACATCAAAGACCGAACGGCTCACCTCCGCCGGGTTCCGGTTCCGCAGCTCCAGGGTGATCCTCTTCTTCATGTCCATGCTGTGGCGGTGAACGGCTGACGGCGTCCCGGGGTCGGAGCGGTGCCTGCCTTCCTCTGCTGGCTGCCGTTCGCCTACTGATCCTCCATGATACGGCGAGCCCCGCCCACCAACCCACGGGGTTGGACGTGCACGCCTGAGCCACCGCTGATTGGACGGCGGGCACATCAATCAGACTTGATTAGGTCTAGTCCTACCAGATAGGTCGTTTGTCATGAAACCCAGACGGCACTGCAAAGCTTCATGGGAGTTGCAGTTTAATCGCACAAAAGCTTCCTTTTTCTTTCATTGAATTAAAGAAAGATCAGAGTGAAATAAAGCAGTTCTAATAAAAAAAAAAATGAACCGCTCTATAATTATTTACAGGACGGAAGCGCTGCACTAGTTTCAAGAGTATGAATACAATTAAACTTGACTTTACAGCTGGCTCAAATGCATCATGGATATAAAACTTAAACATCATTGTAATCATTTTGCCATCGCAGCAGCAGCTGGCCCTTGTTGCTTTGTCAGTCTCCCAGCACTCATCACCCCTGTTACCAATTAAGTTTGTGCAGAAAACACTTGAATGCAAAAATCAGAGCCTGGATGCCACGGTGTCCAGCTCAGTTCTTCATCCAGAATCAGGGACGCGTTGTTCATTCGCCTGTAAGCTACAGGACAGGAGCTAAACTAAAACAGGACATTTCCTTAAGGTCAGTAAACACCTCGCTATTAGCTTATGAAACAAGCTTTTATTGAAAGGAAGAAGCGTTTACCTGAGATCACAGGTACACAGGCAGCCGCCATCATCATCATGAAGCATTAAGGTACAGTTTACAAAAATACAAATTTATATGTACACTGAAAAAGTCGACGTCACTGAGTGTATAAAAATGGCTGAAGTTATACAGGTGATGGAGGACAGGTGTGTTCTCAGGTGGGCTTCTATAAGGGAGCAGGCTGGGCAGACATGAGCCTCGCAGAGGAGCACTCCTGCAGCCTCAGGTGTGACATCGCCTATCTCTGAAATGAAAAAGTGAGCGGTGGAGCAGTGCAGGTGAGGCACACTGTCCAGGATCAGGCAAGCTCAGCTATACTTGACACTTTTCACCTGGCAGGCCAATTAAGGTTTCCATTTCCTGTCTAGAGTATCCTGGAATGAATTAGCGTTTAGCACTTCCTGTCCTGACAGGAAGTGAAAGATTCTAACAGGAAACACATTATTCACGGTGAAGCATTTACACAGAACAGCTGTTTGCTTACGAGACAGCTGTGGCGGTGACCTTGAGGTGATGTGACCAGTCTGATGTTGGTGTAAAAATCAAAACATGTAAGTGTCACAAACCAAAGTGGGAGGAGTTAAAAGACCAAATTTAAGGACGGTTATGTAGATGAGTGAGGTGGAGGAGGGTGGAGCAGGGCAGCGTCACACTGCTGGTCATGTGACTTCAGTAGTGACATCAATAGTCACCTGACCTTAGCGTGCCCCTTTAGAAACCACCTGGAAACAACATCATAATTAATGAACAGAGTCCATGATGGAGCTGGTTCAGCTCAGGTCAAAGGTCACAGGAAGACAGAGTAACGCTTCCTGCAGCTCATGAACACAAGGTCACATCGGAAGAACACAGCAGAGTCCGAGCATTCCTGGAAAACCGGCTCCTTTCACAGCACCCTCCGCTGGATGGTGAAGGGGGTAAAGCGGGTGTGAGTGGCAGGAATCAGTCCATAGAAGGAACATTTGAAGAAGCTTCCTCTCCGCCAGCGCCGGGCAGAGGAAACACGTTAAAGCGGCATTCGGGGAACAAATGGCTGAGGGTAAACAAGGTCCCTCTTCCTCCTTGGGTCATCAATGTCCTCTACGCGGCAGCCATTTTGGACCCTGCTGAAAAAAAGAAGTGAAAGGTTTCTAAACCGGGGAGTCTGGATGGCGCTGAGCCGAACTCCGCCCCCTGTTGAAGCATGTGTCACGCCAGGATCAGGTCTTTTTGTGGGCATGAGTACATCGTGCAAATCCCGCCTGCTGCGCTCCGTTAGGAGCTCACCTCCGTCGCCTCTCCCCCCGCCTCCACCAGCGTCACTTGACCCTCCTCTCCCTCCATGATGATGCCCCCCTCCTGCAGCACCACCATCTCGCCCTCCTCCTCCACCACGCCGCCAGATCCCTCCTCCTCATCCTCCTCTCCTCCCACCACCTCCTCGGGGCTGGCAGCAGCGTTGGTGGCGCCAGCCGCCGTGTTTGCGGTGGCGGTGCCAGCCTGACTCTGGGCCATGGCCTCCAGCTTGATGCGGTACTCCTCCGCCTCCTGCTCCTTCCTCAGCAGCTGCTGTCGGTACTCCTGCGCCTTCCTGTTGGCCTCCTGCAGCTGCCTCTGCAACAGCTCCTGCAGGAAAACAAATAATCCTCATCGATCAGCACAAAACCATACAGACCAGCGCACCCCACCCAAACCACGGAGAGAAACCCATGTGGTGTGACGTGTGCACACGTATTGAATGCTGGTGTGGTTTCAGACATTTGTAGCACTGAGGGGATTTCGAAAGAGGAAATTGTCAGATTCATGAAACTGGACTTCAGGTTTGGACATCACGCTCGAGGATCACGCCGTACGCATTTGCAACTCTTTTGGGGAAATTTCGCTCCAAACTAACCCACACTGTGAACCCACCCACAGCACCGGCTCACAAATGATCCCCGATTCAAATCCAATTCAATTACAGCGGGGCAACGACAACGGTCTAACTTCCTGTTGGGTTTGTGGCGTGGTTCCAAGAGGCACGGCCATGTTAACGGCGCTACAGAGCCATATTCAAAATAAAAGCATTGGATGAAATCAACTTTAGATCCACACACAGTGGAGCTGGCACACATCATTCAGGCGAACACAGCTCTGCAGGTTTATACAAATCTGACACACACACACACACACACACACACACACACACACACACACACACACACACACGCTTCTTTATGGTCCCTCAAGACTACAGTGGGTCATTGGCAGGGTGACATCTTGTTAGGCCTGGGGTCAGTGTTGTTTTCTATACACTGTAAAACGCAGCTCGCTGAAACTGTGAGCGGCGTTCAGAGGTCACTGATCACAGTGTGGAGGCGGCGCTCACCGTCTCTCCCGTGTTGTTGTGGTTGTTGGTCACCTCCAGCTTCCTCTTCCTGGAGGGCGGGGGCTGCGGCTCCTCCGTCACCACCTCCTCTGTCACGGTGTTGGCAGGCACGGCAAGCACTGGATAAGATAAAATAAAAATCAGGATGTAAATGGCCTCAGGACTTCCCGCCACTTCCTGTTCAAAGGCATCAGCATCATACTCTGCTGTCCATGCTGCATGGTGACGAAGAACGGCTGTGCCATCCCTCCTGTTGTCTGCAGGTTTCCGTGCTGGTCGGTTACTATGGTGATGACCCTCTGACCACCTTCGTTTACGACGGTGGCGTGCTGGATGTTGGAGTCAAGAGCGCTGGCAGCCATCGCTTCCTCAGAGTCTCCTGAAAAACAAAAGGGGGTCGTTACAGCGATGCGGTCTGCGGCTTCTCATCGGTGTCGGGGACCGCGGTACTGTTTGTGCAGCATTTCAAAAATGGCGTGAAGGAGGCGCTCTCGTGACTCACAGAGTATTTCCACTGACCAGCCATTCGGTGGCAAGAAATCTGCTGAGGTTGCATTTTTGGATCGCTTGGAAACCCCAGTGTAGTAAGTACTGAAAAATGACCAGGTGCTACCACCGTGTCAAGCTGTGACGTGCCGACCAAAGAGGTAGAGATGGAAAAGGGCTCTGTGTGTGTGTGTGTGTGTGTGTGCACACATCTCACCTGCATTGGCCTTGTTGAGCAGCTCGGCCAGGTTGACCACGCCCCCCTGAATGGCAGGTATGCCCTGGATGATGAACTGTGGTTGGTTGGTGGTGCTGCTCGTCTCCACATTCATGCTCACCTGGTTCATATTCACCTGATTCTGCATGCCCTCCTACACACACACACACACACACACACACACACACACACACACACACACAGTGAAGCATTCATTAATTTAAAGGTGCCTTTTTCTGCATTTCTACCTCCGCAGAATCAACCAATCAGGAGGCTTCTGTTAGTAGCATTTTATTTATCCTCACTCTGGCGCCATCAGGTGTGCGCAGGTGCTTTGTACTGAAAGGCAAAGACCCTACAATCATACAAAGTAACCCCACCCACTTCCTGTAAACACTGTACAAAGACACAGGAGAGACTTTTGGAACGCCCCCCCATGTCCTTTTCTTCTGCCGGCTGTGGGTGTAAAGGGGTTGGGATAGGTTAGGATCCAGGCTGCTATGATTCCTGTTTCCTGTTATGAGGGGAGATGTTATCAGAACGTGTGATTGCATGATCACCTTGGTCACCTATAGCATGTCAGAGTTTCTGGCTTCGATCCTAAGCCCGTTGGTCGGCAGCTCTGAACATCCAGACATGTTGAGTCATTATGGAGGCAGATGAAACCATGGTCTCATTCCATGTTACACCTCTCTTCACTTGCATCCCAGTCACTGAAGTGTTGGAGGTAGTTCGTAATAGAGCAGGGCGATATGGCCAAAAATATTTATCACGATATATACATTTGAAAATTTGCGATAACAATATAACTGACAAATTGAAAATAAAACAAAAAACCCATCCATTTGTTTTCACTTAAAAAAGCAGCTGTTTTTTTGTGCATTAAAGCTATAAAAACATTTAACAGTGCAAATGTAATGTAATAACATAATGTAATAAATTCTGTTTTCATGGATGCCTGGATGTTAAACTTCATAGTTACACCTGGTAAAACAGCTACGCTGATCATTTTATTAAGGATGAAAGAATTTAGACAGTTATCAACCACTTCAGCCCCATGCCCCTGGTACCGGGGGCAAAAAGGAGGAGATCACGTTTAATTGGTTATAACACGGGGTGAGAAATATAAGTCCAGACATGTGGTGTCCACAGAAACCTCTGAATCTCAGCTAAAATGTCATATAAACCACTTCTACAACCACCAAATACATTGAAAACAAGCCATGATTAAACGAGCAGTTATGTAAATGCGCAGAAGACTGCTAAACAAACAAAACCGAACCGGAAATTCTCCAGACTTCATGTAACCGGCTAAAGATAGACTGGTTAGCTTCCAGGGCTATCACTGACTCCACACACCAAGCTTCACCACGATCAGACCAAAATTCACTGAATGAACCGCAAAAGAAAACCACAAAAACACACAGCGGCGCAAATACGCTAAGACAGAGATTGGCTTACCCAGGGCTGTAATTTTTCACTGTTTCACTTTAGAAACATAAATCTTTGCACAGATGATGTTTATATGTTGGTTACTGAAATTCTGGAACCAAATGTGATCTGAGGCATATTTTTAAAAGGGTTATATGCTAAAAATTTTAAAAAGAATTACGCAAGGATAAAATCTACTTACTTTTTCTGTGTTCCAGTCTCAGTAACTTTGACACAGTAATATCTGCTTCAATAGTTACACCTCTGATGAAATCTCACAAGTGTTAGCTTTATTTTGATACCAAGATTGTAAGCACAGAGTTTGTAATTGCAGAGAAATAACCAATTAAATTTGGGCATTGCATTTTCGAGCATGAAGCTCAGAAACCCCCTTCAGGCTTAAGAGGTTAACTCTCAGTGATGGTGCAGTGTTCGTTTGACTTTGGGACCTGAAGCTGACGGAGGTTTGGACCCAGATTACTCCCTGATTTAAGAGCACCTCCGTCCGACAAATATGGCAATAACGACGCCCGCTTGCATGTTCTACAAAAAAAAAAAAAAAAGTGCTTTGTTGTGTATCTGGCAGACAACACCAAACCAGTTCCACATCACTGAAGTTGCAGCATTTTTACAAACCAATTCTGGTTCATCCGTTTCACTCAACGAGCCGCTTTCCCCCTTCTCATTCTCTGTTGCTGCCATGCTTTTTCCACCATGTGCGTATTATAAACAAAGGCACTGCGCGTGCATGTTTTACCCGTATTCTATCACAATATTTTATTTTGTTATCATTGCCTAACATTGTACCGGTATTACCGTGAACGGTATAATATGGCCCAGCCCTAGTTCGTAAGAGATTACAGGATAACCCCAACCTCAGCAACAGGACCACTCTCAGCATCGACTACATGTGTTTGAACTGTGTCTTCATTTCATCCGTTTCAGAAGTGGAGAAGAGGGCTTTGCTATCCTACCCTGGAACATCACCAAGCCATTGGTTCAGGTATGTGGATGACACCTGGGTGAAAATCAAATCTCAGGACGTTCCACAATTCACGGATTACATTAACTCGGTGGACCGACACATCAAATTCACCAGGGAGGATATGAAAAGTGGCAGGTTAGCCTTCTTAGACTGTGAGATTTCCATCAGTAATGGGGGACATCTAAAAGCTGACGCACAACTGCCGCCCAAGCGAAAACCTGTAGTGATCCCGTACATGTCAGGCGTATCGGAGCAGCTGAGACACATTTTTTCTAAACACCGCGTCTCTGTGGCTTTTAAACCCCAAAATTTGGCCCACCCCAAGGATCTGACAGCCCATTGTTCCTTCAGTGGGGCTAGTTTTAGTCATTGTGCAAATGTCCCGTTTATAAGGTTGGAAACCTGCAGTCAGCTGAGACTGAAGAAGTCACCTGGATGATGACGAAGGGTCCAGATGAATAGAATCAACCTTTTGAGAAGTGCATGTGTGGCGCGGCTGTGGGGGACGCGGACACACCCGAGCAGCAACCGCGCCTCAACAGCTTCAAAGCAGAGTGCACTGGGTCCCGTTGTTGTCGTTGGTGTGTGTTAGACAGCAACTGAAAAGCTGCAGCCGTGTGTGAGGTACGACAACCAGAAATAAAAGTGCTGAAAATGTGGTCGTCTCTGCCACGCGTCTGTCACGGTACAATTAGCTCAGACCTCTGTGTGTTTACAGCAAAGCTTGTCATTAAAGCAGGATTTCACAGCAGCAACAAACTGAACTCAGCTTATTTTTCACAGCAGTGTGCACACACAGCGCCTCTCTGCAGTAAACAACAAGTGAAACAAAGACAAGTGTGTTAGTCTGTCGGATTATTGACTGAGTGTTTGTGCTACTGAAGCACAGTAACACAAGTGCTGTCATCACTCGAGCTGCTCTCAGCTGACTGACGGTGTCACGGACGTGAAACGGCTGTAAATAAATTCTATCAGTGACTGCAACACAGAAACTCTCAGCAGCTCACTGCACCAGACGGAAAATGTTGTTATAATGAACATTGATCCATTGTTCCAGTCTGCTGCTATGAATTATGGGATAGCGTTTTCTGCTCCCCTTTCATAAAGAACACTCCAGTGTCTCCTCTGCTAAAGGAGGCAATAAAGGAAGCATTAAAGATCCTTTCCTCAGACAGCTCTGATTACGGCCTCCCGGCAACAAACATTCCTACACAAAACAACTCGGGCGAAATGTCTGCCTCACCTGATCTCCGGGCAGCCTGAAAGTCTCTGTTATCGACCTCGCTGCAGAGTGCGAGCACACCTGTAACCTTTCTGTCACACTGAAACCTCAATGTTCTGCTTCTGCTTGTCGACTCACCTGCAGCAGCAGCATCAGCTCCGTGTTCTGGATGTCCATGGCGATGTCGAATGGCGTCTTGTCGAATTTGCTGAGCGCGTGTACGTCAGCGCCGTGCTTGATGAGCGTTTCAGCCACGCTGTGGTGCCCATGCTGTGCTGCCCAGTGCAGCGCCGTCATCTTCAGCATGTCTTTGGCGTTGATGTCAGCGCCGTTCTAAAAGGGAGGTCCACATATGTCAAAGATCACAGCGCTTAGAGCACACAGAGCCTTCCAATGAAGACAAGCCGTCTTACCCGGACCAGCAGCTCCACGATGACCGTGTGTCCCTCGGCGGCAGCCATATGCAGCGGGGTGCGGTCCACTTTGGTGCGGGCGTCTCTGCTGACACCGGCCCTCAGCAGGACGTCGGCAGTGGAGTAATGGCCGTGCTGAGCGGCCAGGTGGAGCGGGGACGTCCCAAGCTGAAGGTGAGTGAGAAGGAGCCAGAACAGGTGAGCTCAGGTGCAGCTTTCTATCTCAGAGTCTCAGAAACAACTCTTTTTCAAGGTTCAAGTCCCACCCTTCATCCACTCACTTCCGCGTATCCTGTTCAGGGGCGCTGGAGCCTATCCCAGCTGTCTTAGGGTGAGAGGCGGGGTACACCCTGGACAGGTTGCCATTCTGTTGCAGGGCTAACACATAGACACAGGCAACCACTCACATTCACACCTAACTTTAACCTAACCCGCTAACAAGTCTTTGGACTGTGGGAGGACGCCGGAGTACCCGGAGAGAACCCACGCAAACTCGACACAGAAAGACCCCGGCCTGATGGTGGAACTGAACTCTTGCTGTGAGGCAACAGTGCTAACCACTGTGCCGCCTGCTGACGTTCCCATCCCATTATTAGTGCTATTTAAAAAAAAAAAAAAAAAAAAAGCATGCAGCAGAGTCTCACCCAGTCAGTGGTGAACGGCGCCCCGTTGGCCATCAAATTTCGAACTTCGTCATCCTGACCTTTCCGGGCTGCCTCTAGCAGCCGCTTCCCCAAATCGACCAGCGACATCTGCAGAAAGGGATCGATACAGCTGATCAATTCTCCCAATCAGTAACTTCAGGCATCCTCAAACAGCCAATGAAAGCTGCAGTGTCCATCCTTTATTTGCAGGGTGTTGTTTATGACCAACAAAAACCTTTAATTCAACATTTCTTAAAAACACTGTTTAACTTCTCTCAGCCTGTCTGATTAAACAACTCCTTCAAACGTACCAGCTCGCTTATCTGAAGCTAACAGTTAGGTGTCTATTATCGGACACACATGGTTCATCTGCGCCTGCTCCGTCGGTAAGGCTCAAGTTGAAGTTGCCCGCTTATGTTTTAAGAGCAGAAATGTAAAGTGTGTTTGCTAACATCTACTCATGTGCAGTGGGTTAGCTCCTCTTTAAAAGACACAAAGAACAAAAACCTGTGTGTGTCGGATAACGGGTCCGTAGCTGAGGGTTTAGCACGGCAGGGCTACAGAAACCTGCTAAAGTGCACCAGGGGGCTGACTGAACCCCCCCAGGCCCGCTGTGAGCGGGTTGTGGAGGCTCACACCCGACCGAATGCTTTTATTTTACCAGAACGTGCCCCAGGCCGTGTCCGATAATGGAAATCGGGTAGTCACACCGCTCTCGTGATTGCGAAACAGCAGAGAAGGACGAGATTCCTCTCCGCGGCCGAGGAGCCATTTTAGGCGCCTCGACGGGCAGAAAAATTCCGCCATGAGCTGCGTCGCCCCGCACAGCCTGTCCGTGCTCTTCTTCGCCACCCGCACCGCCGCCACGGTCACAACAACACCGACAGGAAACCGTTTGATATTAAGTTGTTGGTTTTCCGGGGGAAGTCACACAGAAATTTCCTATTTTACACGCGGAGAAAAAACTACTTCCACATCCGGTTAGTCGGTGTTGTCGGAGCGCGCGCAGTCATACCGCTCACCGGAGCCTCGTGCGGAAAGGTTGACTCCGGCGCGCGCAATTCCACCTTCGTGCGGAGGACGCGAGCCGGAGCACGCGGGCGGCTGTGGTCCCGCGGCGGGCGGCTGTGGTCCCGCGGCGGCCGACGAAGGGAGTACTTACCGGCTCCAGGTTTGTGGGGCCGCGCTACTCCTCGCTGCTAACCTTAGCGGCTCGATGCTAGCCGCCCCACCGTGGGCGTCTGCGGGAGCTTGTGCTTGTTTTGTGATCCGTGCTACGGAAGAATGGGTGCAGTCAGGCGTACACTTCAAGACTAGAACCGCACCAGAACATGAATGCCGAACACTAAGAGAGCTTGGCCCGTCCGACTCTAGCGAGTCTGTTTACGGAGAAAAGTTGACGAGACGCGGCCGGATGGTAAGGGTGTAACCTTCAAAATAAGAGCCTTTACAGCGGTCCAGTGATTTAAATGTTTTTGTAAAACTGTAAACCGTCATCATCGCACTCCTGTCAGCGTTAGGACTATTAACAGGGATTGTTCAGATTAATGCCATTTAGTATTTGTGAATTAAATATGTTTCCTGAAAATTCTGAGTAAAGATCTTAAAGTGCATTTCAATCATTTGGTAGCCCTCAATAACAACATTCAGCCAACAGGCTTTGGAAGTGAAGAAAGCCAGACATTATTGTCATGAAGATATCTGCCTATAGTCCGTTTTTGACGAAAATGCAGGTAAAATTCATATTACAACTAATGTAAATTTATAGTATTTTCCCCTCGGCTAATTAATAGCAAATAAACCAATAAACTACTGATTAACGGTAAAAGTGTACCTGAAATCCACAGTTGGACCGTACACTATTTTATGTTGAAAGTCTTCAAAGGAAGTGTGGTCCTCTGTAAAGCTTATAGCTATGTTAGCCGTTAGCCTGCGCGCATGTAAGCTGGAACAAGTTAAAATAAAGCTGCTTTACCTTCTTATCTCAAGGTTCTCGCGATCGTACGCCTCCTGGCGTGGATGGGACCCGGAAAGGTGCGCTTATCTGCTCAGAAAACCTTCACAAACAGGTTTTTTTTTTTTTTTTTTTTAAAATGTTTAATGTGCTACAAAGATGGCGGCCCCGCGACACCGGAGGTGGAAGCCGGAGAGTGTTAACCTGCCAGGGGGCGGGCTCTGTGCCGGCGGAGGCGAAGAGATCTGAGGTCAGTTTGAAGAACAGTGTGCATCACAGGGCTGTGATGCAGTGACCGAGGCTGACCGCAGATCAGCCAACAGGAGAGGCTGATTCCCGCCTGCGCAGCAAAGAAGAGTACGACATGTTGGGAGTAGTAGAAGAAGAGTCGTGCGTTTTGTTTTCTGGAATTTCACATTTAAATATGTATAAATTAAGTTCTTAAATTATTCATAAATCTCCAATAAAAAAAGAAAAGTGATAGTCTGTTCGACGTGTTTCGATTATTTAAAGGGATAATGGGTTTTTGTGAGCTGTCACGTTGGACAGGACAGATGTGTGCGTTTTCTCTGAGATGATCTATGACCCCAGGTGATCATAGAAGAAGAAAATTATCTTGATGCATGATTAACCTGAGAGGAATCAGACCAATAAGACCTGATGTTTGGAGACGTGATTGGTCAAATAAATGCGTGTCAGCCGGGTTTTGATCTGAAAGAGCTTAAACCTCCACTTTCGATGTTCAGGTGTGAAACATAAGAAAGTACTTCTAATCAGGTAACAGCACAGACCTGCTGATGGCTCAGGTGCGTGGGCAGCTCTGCTAAATCCTGCAGCAGAGATCACAGAGAAGCACACCTGGGTTTCCTGTCAGTTGCACCTGTAGCGCCTATGGACCAATCAAACGCTGTTTAACAGGTGCAGGGAGGTTTGAAGCTCTGAGGCACATGATAGAAATCAAGTTTCTTCTTCTGTGATGTTCGACTCCGTTAACCATAATCCACCACCAGGCGCCGGGCACAAGAAGAAAGAGGTTCTGTTCAGAGGATCATTTTTCAGGAGCTGCTGATCAAATGTATTGATTATCCGACTCATTCTGTAATCATCAGCAGGTGATGAGGTAATCACTCGGGTATGTGCTGTGAACATTACTCAGTGATGTCACAGAGGTGTTTCTGACCCTGAAGCTGAACACGAATTTATTCGTCGTGTATGACGAGGTTTACTCCATAGTCACTGTAATTCACATACATGGCCAGTTAATGATCATGTGACTTTATTAGTTACTTTTACTGTAATAAAAGCCAAACTTACGAGTAACTGTGGACTTTTTTATTGTTGTTGGCAGGAGTGCGAGGTTTGATTACAGCTACACAAATAAATAAATAGATAATAAACAGGGCAGACTGTGAGGTTAACCTGAACAGCTGTAACAAAAGAAAAGAGGCACAGATGAAACAGAACAATGTGATCTTCACAGGCGTCTGTTCAAAAACCAGAAAATTAAAAAGCCTTGTCACACCAGTCACATCATCTCCTTCAGTTCTGCAGGTGAACCTCACCTGAGAGGGTGACGCAGTTCTTCAAACATCAGCTGCTCCATCACAAGTCAAATTTATTTTACCAAACGATAATCAAAGGGTTCAAAGAGCACCACACTTCCTGTTCCACCCAGGAAGAAAACTGGAAGTGTGGTGCACCTAACGTGCTGTCCTGCAGACCCTGCATCTTTGCTTCAGTGTGGTCTGAGGTCAGAGGTTAGCTGGCTTCACAGCAGCAGGTCAGCGAGCAGGGCGTCCACAGCGGCAATCGGAGCTCTCCAGTAATTAAAGGAGGAGAACTCTGACAGCTCCCTCTGCAGGAGACACAGGGAATGACACATTTCAGTTAACAACAGGTCTCTGTACAGCGCAGCCCAAGGGCAAAATCCAAGAGGGGAGTAAACTCTACATGCAGAAAGGCTAACTTACATCTATGTTAGATCCTGAGAGCAGGGCTCAATGGTGTAACTTCATGTGTGAAGTTTTAAAAACAGCGCCCCCTCCAGTCAGTACGGAGCCTGCCATTAACTAGTGACAGGATCGATACCTCAGAGCAGGGGTGGCCAACTCCAGGCCTCGAGAGCCGGCATCCTGCAGGTTTTAGACCTCACCCTGGGTCAACACACCTGAATCAAATGATTAGTTCATTACCAGGCCTCTGGAGAACTTCGAGACATGCTGAGGAGGTCATTTAGCCATTTGAATCAGTTGTGTTGGATCAAGGACACATCTAAAACCTAAAGGACACCGGCTCTCGAGGCCTGGAGTTGACCACCCGTGCCTCAGAGGAAAATAAGGACAGTGAAGCTAAACATCAGTGTGAGGGAATCACTGTAGTGCTGCAGCAGTCAGTTCATGTTAAACCAGGATCTACTGTCACTTTACTGTCTGTGTCTACAGCAGGAAATGGCTGTTGGGCTAAAATCCAGCTGTTAGCTGTGATGTTGGGATTTGTGGAGGAGAGCCTGAGTCACGTGGAGTCAGAAACTCTGCAATCAGAGCTATTTTATGCAATAAAATAAATAAAATAATCTGTTTTTACCCAAACACTCTTTATCCAAAGAGTTTACGACATACATAACTACATCACACCACTTTCGTACCATCAGCACGTCTGCAGGGAAAACAGCTTCCTCGCGTCATCTGACTGACTGCATTACTTCATATTAGCAGTGAGGAAAAGTGAAGCCCCCGTGTAAGTGAAGGACATGGAGATTTCTTTCCTGTGGACATGATGTCAGGTTTCCACTCTGCTTTTGTCTGTGGTGTGACACGCGTGCAGTAACCGTGATGTTGGAAACTGTGGCTGTGTGGGGCAAAGAGAGAACAATTTATTGTTGGCTCGGCCGGGAGAGGAAAGTCTGGAGTGTGGACTTGAGCTTGTCGGTCTGGTGAACCCAGAGTCACCTGATATGTGTAGTGTCTCATGTCCTCTGGAAACAGCCAATGGAAGCACTCACAGCACCACCCACAGGAACTGTACACTAAATCTACATGCAGGTGCAGATAAAGCAGCTGGAGCTGAAGCTGGAGCGTCTCCATTAGAAGCAATATTTCCTTTGTTTGTGTTCGCACTTTCTCAGCAGGAGTGTGTTCACCTGCTGTGAGGTAAATACACCTGGAACTGATCACATGATCAGGCCTGCAGTACTTTGAAAACTGCTGTCAGAGATTTGAGTGTTGTATCACAGATTTTTCCCAAATAATGATTTGGGAAATATCGGCTCGTCGGACACTGCTCAGTGGGACATTTTCATGTGTCACCTGTTTTAGCCTCACCTCTTCATCACAGCTCCACAGCTCCAGCGTCTTCTTCTCCCTTCCCTTCCCGCTGTTGGCCGCCTCACAGTCTATCAAACCCAGGTCCTCCAGCTCAGATAGGTCGAGAGCCGGGATTGGCTGCCTCCAGAACAGGAAGGAGTCATACTGGCTGCTCGATTTCTCCATCACGTCTGAGACAAAACACACAAAATCACTGATCTCAGAGCAGATTTTCACCCTTGATATCATTTAAACATCGATTAAACCAGGAGGTCAAACCCGTGACCCTACAGAGTCCAGCCTCCACAGATGGTGCATCCAATAATCCCCCCCCTTCCACCCCACGAGTGGGGGAGGATATTTATGTGGTCAGCTGAGGTTCTAAAACAGGAAGTGGAACATCTGATCTAAGCAACCCAAAATAATCCTCCATGTTATTCCTGCTCTTTTTATTCCTGGGCCTTAGTCATAGA
>NC_140577.1:117664-127664 GCF_057381845.1 Rhamphochromis longiceps
ACACACACACACACACACACACACACACACACACGCTTTTACAACCTGTAAATACTCGTGCACAAACGTGTGAGTGCCAACTCGTCTTCAGTTCTCTAATATTTAATAGTCTCCTCTCCTTTTCTCCTTTTCATTGTTGCTATCATTACTACCGCTGCTAATTCCTGCTATTTTCTTCTCAGCGTAGCTGCACACTCTCTATATGCTCATGTAAAGCTGAGGAGCACGAGCCAAAGAATTGCATTATGGGTAAATGTGGCTGCACTGTTTATCTGTACATGACAATAAAAACTTGAAACACCGGAGTCTGTTGCAGGGAAGTTCACGGTGCCCTGACCGCAGTCCTCCAGCAGGAGGCGCTGTGGCCCTGAGCTTGAACGCGGGGGGAGGAGACGCTCGGAGCTGGGGGCTTTGGAGGAGCAGAGGATGGATTTCCTGGTTGGAGCCACACCTCAGACTGAGAGCTCCTGAGAGCTGCGGCGCTTTTATTCCAGCCTCTGCTGTTGCTGCTCTGCGGTGAGTCTGGGCCTCCTTTTTACTCCTCTTTGCTCCTCTTTCTTCTCATCAGACTGAAGCAGGGTCAGGCCTGGCTCAGTCTAACGCTGGTTAAAACGGGAGACGTTCAGCTGGAGTTACCGGGTCGATGTGAACAAAGGTTCGTCTGTGAATGATTAACAGAGCTGAATGTGAGCTGAAGGCTTCTAGGTCTGCACACTCGTGTTTGACACGCAGGACTGGCTGACCTTTGCTCATTTCTTTGACCTTCATGTTTGACTGTGTTCAGGGTCAAAGTTCAGGTTTGGGAGGTCTGTCTTCGCTCTTTTTCTGACCTGACATATTAAGTGTAAGTTCTTACCTTAGCTTAACATAATGGCTGGAAGCAGGGAGAGTGCCTAGCTTCATGAAGAGAAGGATGAGAATAAGTCAGATCTGCAGGTTTGTACAGGGACTCTGTGTCGGTGTGTGAGCGCAGACTCATAAGTTTTCCTTCTGTAGTCCAAACTTCACTCTGACCTTCTCTTTCTTTCACTTATTTTCCCCCGTGAATGCTTTCAGCAAACGGAACATTGGCGTGTATGATCCGGTTGTTTCTGAGTGGAGTTTGGTCTGAAGAAAGGAAAAAGTGCACGTTTCAGACTGGAGAAAACAAAAGGTTTTAAGTGGAGTTTTATGTGAGGAACAAGGAAGTTGATGAAGAAGTGTGAAGGACAGGAATAACAGGACGACCTAAAGACTGAGTTCAGTTTTTATGGAGGAACGTGAATCAATACGACGTGCATGTTTTGGACAGCAGGCGTGAAATTGGCTGATTTCTGACTGGACTTTGGTGCAAAGGGTCAAATCTGCAGGTTTCAGATTAATTTTGCTTTCCGCAGCACTGACATGCTTCACACATTTCTCAAATATAGACAGCTGCACAAAATGCAGATCTATGGGAGCTGAGTGTGGAGGTTAAAGGTCAGAGGTCACAGGGTTCAGGGGACGGAAACTTTGATCCAAAAATACAGCTCCCCTCCACCATCTCCATGATGGAGTTTGTGGTCTGGCTCTGTCCTCCTGCCGCTGCCTTCATGTGCATCGGGACGTTTCTGAGTGTCACACAGCTCAGATAAAGCATCATTTCTGAGTCCAAACAGGCTGTGATGGTTCTGGGGTTAACCCTGATCCCGAGGCTGATTCTGGACCTGTCACCTGTCGGCCCGTTGAATGCAGACGGGTCGGATCGAGCGGCAAGGATGCATCGTCAGCCGTCACCTTGGTGACGGCAGCTCCCAGCGCTGAGGTCGTTCTCCTGCAGATGTTTGGGGACTGAATCGTGCTGACGTGTGAACACTTTGTATGCCTGAAGGTCTGTTTAAAACTGGCTCAGTAAGTGTAGGGTATTTCCTGCAGAGGAACAGGAAGTGATTCAGAGGCGCGGGGCAGTGTGTGGTGGCTGGACTCTGACCTCTGACCGTCTCTGTTTGCGAGGACAGGAATGGGTGAACGGCTCAGAGCGCTATCCTGGTCGTCACAGTTGGTTTGTAGGCTCAGGAATCTGCAGTGATCAAATCTGGAGCTGTTTGTGTTTTACACTCGGGGCTGAAGAGGTTAACGTGACGTTCCCGTAACACTCCTCTGACATTACCGTGACTGCACGCTGACCTGACTTGTTCCTCTGGACGTGTTGGGACACCGACATCCTGCTCAGAGGTTGTGTAACTGACGGTCGGTCGATACGAGACCGAGTGTTTTTTACTAGTTCTTCTTGTTGTGCCTCCTTTAAAATGTCTTTGAACTCTTCGTCACATTAAAGGTGGAACTGGCTGATAAGCATCAGCTGCTTACAGGGAGAGGAATGCAGCCTTGTCAGGCTCGCGATTAGCATCATTTATCACTTTCACTCGATAATCGCACACAGAGCATGTTTGATGTCTGAGATTTCAAATCAACCCAACTTTAGCTTCTAATGACCGACTCTTTGTAGCTGCTGAAACCTCGGTAGGATGAACATCTGTAAGAAACATCTGGTTTGATGTGAAGCGACGGCTCACCACAGACGTGGCTGAGGGATGTGAATCTGGACACTTTTATTTTTCATTGAATGATTTAAAGTAGACACGGCAGAGTGGCTCACGCTTTGCTCTCCGGACGACGAAGACGCTGGTGTGAAGGTCGACAACGAATGCGCCGGTGTGAAGGTTGAAGACGAAGACGTCGGTCGAGCGGTGTTGCTGTGATTCAGACCTGAAGCCGCTCGCCGTGGTATGAACGGTGTGAAAGCAGCCACAGAGTTGTATTGTTGAAACAACATGTTGCCGCCTTCACTCGAGCACACGTGCTGTCTAAGAAGAATCGATGTAAAATTCACACACGTTCATGTTCCTCCTCAGGTGGATGCTGGCTTTCATGCCGCTGCACCTCAACATTCTGATCCATTAATGCTGTTCTCTTGGTTTGAGTGAAAGTATTATTGTGGATGTAATCCATACTTTTACACGTGTTATTTGTCCAAAGTAAGACAACCCCACCAGAGCTGGCTGCGTAAATATGTTTTCTTCACAGTAGAACTCAGAAAACTCATGTTTAATGTGTAAGGTTTGATTTTGCTTTTTACTATTTCAAGAGGCAAAGGAGCTCGTGTTGAATTTGATGATCTCAAAAATTTGAGACAGGAAACCAAAAAGCTGGAAAAGTAGAACTCCAGCCAATCAGGTTCATTGATTAACGTGACACAAACTGTGGAACAATTTCAGAATAAAGTTCGTCACTGTGAAGATCTCATCATCTACATAACAACACGTCGTCAGCGTGAATGTGGAGTAACGAGCAGCGTTTCATTAAAACATGGTTATGTGATGAAATCAGTGCAGACGCTTTATTATTAGTCTGTTTGTCTGAAACGTGCTGGATTCACCTGGATCCATTCGGACTCTGTGATCCTTCTTTTCTCAGTGAAACAGTTGAAAACTGTTTTTACAAACAGATGAATGAACCTTTGAGCTCCTCGTAATAAGGACTGATTGGCTCTTATCATAGGGACAAAGTGTTCATGTTTCATGCAGTAGTCATAGATGTGCACTAACAAAAAGTTCTGTGGTTTCTCAGGTTTGTCCTGGCCCATTACTGTGAAAGCTTTACACGCTCGCATTAGTACTGTCAGAAAGAATCATGATACATCCCACCGTTCGTATGTCGATGATACACACTTACTCTCATCATTTTCCTCTGAGCGAGCATCTGTTCACGTGACCTGTGGGATTAGAATTGAACAGTTTGTCTGAACTCCAGCGCACGAGTCAGGACGCTCAGCATCATCGCTGAGCTCAGCCGTCGATACAGATGATGAAGATAAGATCACCTTTATTAGTCCCACACGTGGGAAATTTGTTTTGTCACAGCAGGAAGTGAACAGTGCAAAAGTTATGAAGCAAAAATTAGAATATAATAAGAATAAATACAGTACACATCTGTACAGAATAAGATACTATATACAGTAGAATAAAATAGAATAAAATATACAATAGGATAACAATAGAATACAAATGCTATATATAACTGAGTAAAAATACAACGATGCCAGAAAAGAGTATTGCACTTAGTGTTATTGCACATGTGTGGATATGTTTGATTGTTGGAGTCTTTATTGTGGAGTCTGACAGCAGTGGGGAGGAAAGACCTGTGAAATCTCTCCATCCCACACCGTGGGTGCCGCAGTCTCCCACTGAAGGAGCTGCTCAGTGCTGTCACAGTCTGCTGCATGGGGTGGGAGATGTTGTCCAACAGGGGTGACAGCTTAGCCACCATTCTCCTGTCACTCACCACCTCCACTGGGTCCAGAGGGCATCCTGTGGATCAGCCTGTTCAGTCTCTTCCTGTCCCCAGCAGAGATGCTGCTGCCCCAGCAGACCACACCATAAAAGATGGCTGAGGCCACCACAGAGTCATAGAAGGTCTTCAGGAGTGGGCCCTTCACTCCAAACGACCTGAGTCTCCACAGCAGGTACAGCCTCCTCTGCCCTTTCCTGTAGAGGGCGTCTGAGTTATCAGTCCAGTCCAGTTTGTTGTTCAGATGAACACCAAGGTACCTGTAGCTGTCCACAGCCTCAATGTCCATACCTTGGATGTTCAGTGGTTGCAGTGGAGGATGTTTGTGCCTGTGGAAGTCTACCACCAGCTCCTTGGTTTTATTAGTGTTGATCTGGAGGTAGTTCTGCTGGCACCAGTCTTGGGTCAGTCCTCTGTACTCCATGTCGTCCCCATCAGTGATGAGGCCGACTATTGCAGAGTCAATACCAGAGCTGCTCTCTGTATAAGAGTCTTCTCTGAAACTGAGAAGTCGGCCTTTTACATTAACTAGGTTAGACTGTTGCCATGCTCAGTTTGCAGGAGTCTCCAAACCATCAGCAGCTCATTAGGAGTAGATGGACATGTGACCATATTACTGCAGTACTGAAGGTACTCTGTTGGGTCCCAGTTCAGCACAGAGGTGTCTTTAAAATCCCTCAATTACTTCATAAAGGTGTCAGTGTGTGTGTGTGCGCGCTTTCTGACCTTACAGACACCTTTATGCTCTTCATGGACTGAAACGTGTGAGTGATGTTGTCGTGATCACACAGGTGTGTCACAGGTGTGTTTGTGGTGCTGAATCACTTTCACTTTAGTTTCCAAACAGACTCGTTGATTTATTTCCCTGTTTTTGTCGTAGCGGTGTAAACGGTCACCTTCCTCTGCACCGTGTTTTTTCTTCTTATCAGCTGAGATAAGCATCAGCAGGAAGCCAGTGTCTCAGTTTAGAAAGGAGGAAGTGAAAGCAGAAAATAAAGCACTTCAATCTGCCTGTTATCTAAGAATTTACCTGAAGTATGGAGTCGTGTGTCGTCAGCGTGTTGGAGAAGCACGACTGAAATGACTGGATGACGGTAAAGAAAGAAGACCAACATCTGTTAGTGTTAGACTGCAGGCAGGGTCAGCCACACTCGCTCAGGACCAGCGTGTATGTTTAGCTGTGGTTTGCGTCCAATGCTGAGTCTACTGTGTGAAAATAACCCCTGTTAGGCTGAGCGCTGTTGTGATGTCAGCATGTCACACCTTTCTGTGTCATCGTACGTTATCAGAAAACAGTGAGCATGTGCTCCAGCCACATGCTCTGGGTGCTGCCCTTCAGCAAGCTTCCAGGAGATGGCCAATCAGACGGGCCTCTAGGGAGATCTTAAAGAGACAGGAGCTGAATGAGCTCGTTTCAGAGGCTGAAACGCAGGTTCAGAAACAGGGGGATGATTGTGAAGCTTCTCTGTGGAGTTCAAGCAGAAAGGTCCAGCACGATGTTTACAGCAGATTGTTCAGTCAAAATGTCACATTAACTAAACACAAGTCTAAAAAAATCTTCTACTGATGAAAAAGCAGAAGCTGATGAAGGTCAGAGGTCATTCAGCAGATGAGTTTAAATAAAGGCCTTCCTCTGTCAGCTGACTAAAGTGCAGTCATGTGACCTGCAGGCCGTCGTCCCACACAGACAAACGGGCCGTTGTTGTTGTTGTTGTTTCAGCTGATTCGGCCTCCTGGCTCATGAACGCTCAGCTGATGTCACATCAGGTGGTCAGATCAGGTGGTCAGCTGTGACGACGATGGTAATCACATGATGTCTGCGGGTTAGTTTCTGGTGTTTTCACAGATGAAACTGTCCTGATGTCAGATAAAGATGAAATCTCTGGTTCACTTCCACCTTAAACTTCCTCGCACACTCGTTAAACAGACTCGTTTCACTTCCTATAATCAGACCGGCCCGTACCACCTGCAGCCAGACGAGGGAGGAAGAGTCTGTTCCTCCTCCTCGCGTTGGCGTGACAGATCTCCTGCTAGCAAACACAAACGCACAGTTTACACATTTTCCGCCGCTCACATCACTCCTGCAGGAAAAGGCCTGACTTCTGAATTTAGGCACAAGAATAAGACTTCCCAGGATGAAGCTGTCGACTTCACATCATTCATTGACAGAAACCCAAACGTTCGCCTCGGTTCAGCGACGTGTTTAGACGTCACACGTGACAAAAAAAGCAGCTGTAGTTGTGTTTTTCTCCCAGCTCATAACAATCCAGAGTTAAGGCTGCCACAAACGATTACTTTGATAGTCGACTAGTCACTGATTATTTTTGCGATTAGTCGACTAATCAGATCATCATCCATTGGACGTAAAACGTACAGCTTATTGCACCAGCAGCATCTGCTCTTATATAACTATCATTAGCTTACAGCTTTAAGTGTGTAAGGTCTGTGCTAACTAAAAATAAAGACAAGATGATAGTTTATTACATTTTAATGAAATTTGCAAATTGTTTCGGTGAAGTTTAATAAACTCCTTGCTATCTAAAATATAACAGGACACCGGAGTAAATTCTGGAGCATCTCACACTTCTGATAATCAGCTGTCTGCTTGATGTTTATTCAGCTGTGTAAAAACTATAACTTTAATCTCAGCCAAACCGATTTACTCAGGAACAAATAAAACACAAAAAAAAAGCCAAACAATAACATTTTAAGTTATCTAAGTGACTCATATATCATGTTTAACCTGAGTAGTGAAAGACGGCGGTGGGTTTGAAAACGATTTGCCGGGAGTCCGCTGTTCTCACGGCTCTAGTGAGCCTAGCCCCCGGCTCGCTATCGAGCTAGTGGGTAACAGACGTCTCCGAAAACGTCGGAGCGCTTTTGAAAATATGCGGTGTCTTGATAAACTGAGCAGATATTTGAGGTTTACACAGCTACATTCTCGCCTGAACATATGTTAAACGTTTATTTTGTGACCCAGAAAGAATAATAAGAGTAATATTAAGACTAACTAGCTGCCGCCATTGTTGGAAACTGGGCGCTATGAATTCTGGGATAGGTTGGGCCACGAAGTATACACCTGACCCATCCTTCAAATCTGGGGAAATGAAGGACGCATTTTTTTGGCCACGTATGGGGCAGTCTTCGAATTTGGACAGTCTTTGCCGTGTCGCTGTAACTTAATCGGCCTACAGATGAGGCCTTCAAAGGATGCAGCCCCTGAATTTGGACACAGCTTCTTCTTTTTCTTCGGGGTTTAACAGCAGCTGGCATCCTTGTACATGCAGTGCTGCCATCTTCTGTTTCAGTCCGTTATTGCACTCTTAAATCCTGCTACTTATTCCTGCGGCTTTTGGGATCTTACAAAGCTTCAAACGACGTAAATTAGTCGACGACGATTTTAATAGACGACATAATCGTGGCAGCCCTACTAGAGGTCTGAGTGCAGCTCCTAACAGGGAAATGTAGCGCGTCAGGTCATCGGGTCACAGCTGAATTACAGTGAGTTCAACCTGAAGGCTGAACTTCAGGTGATTGCTCTGATCCTGCAGGTCAGGTGACAGAGGATGATTCGATTGACAGAGCAGAGCGCAGGACATCCTCTCTGGGCCTCCGTCAGGAGTCGGAGCCGCAGGCTGAATTCCTGGCTGCTGATCAGGGTGGATGTGGAGCGTGAAGCTACATGTTCCTGGCCTCCACATTCTTCCCTTATCGTCTGCTGAAATGTGCTGGACCGAGTCCAGAGCAGACGCTCGATTCAGTCCTGCGTGGAATCGGGCCGCATGCCCACGTAAAAACACCGTTTCACGCCTGTGCTGCTCATGAGCTCACACATGAAAGGTGTGGGAGGAGCTTACACGTCTTATTAATCTTAAAAACCAGCACGCAGAGCTCGCTGCAGCATAGATGTGTTGACAGTGCTTCCACACTTTTCTAGATTCTCTAAAAATGAAGTAGAAATCATTTATTTGTTTCATGTTCTGTGTGTAAGAAGTCAGAATATATATTATAAAAGTGCACGAGCGCTCCCTCAGCGTCGGTCTCCACTGATCTGCAGCGCTTATTAAATGTCCCACCTGAGGGGTCAAAGGTCAGAACTGTGTGATTTAATCAACAGCTGGAGTCAAGTTTCAGGATCAGCTTGAGAAGAACGCCCAGAAACACACACACACAGCAGAACTGTGTGTTTGGACACACCCAGTGTTTAGTCATGCTCGATGTGTTTGCCTTGTTGACGTCTCTGAGGGTTCCCACGTAGCTGGGTGTCTCACTGCGTTCCTGTTTCCCTGCCATGTGGGGACGTTTGGGGGAATTTTCTGTGGTTTTTGGGTCTCAGATGTTGGGCTCGCAGTCATTTCATCGCTGTGTGTAAATCTGCTGTTGCTTCCCTGCATTGGTGCTGCTGTAAGGACATGTGAGAGTTCACAGGAAATCACAGCAGAATAAATGTGAAGGCTGTAAGCTGGCTGAGAGTTTCAGCCGTTCATGTTTGAACCTGCAGAGCTCGGAGAGCCTTTATGTAAGCATTAATAACTGAAGTGCAACTCTTGGGTATTTTCAGCATGATTAGTTACTGTGTTTTAATCAAACTGACAATATTTGTGAAACTTTTAGATTTTTTTAAAAACTACAAATAAATCAGATGGTGTCTGACAGCCAGCACGGTCCAGGTGTTTCTATTAACTTAATCTATCCATATAGGATTTTCAAAATAAAGCAGGCTGGATATAAATTTGTTGCTAGGTGTAAAGTGAAGGTGGAAACTGTGAACTTCCAGCTGTTAAAGCTGTGATGATGATAGTAGTCATTTAATTAGATCAACGTTTCTCTCTCCACAGATCGTGCATGAACGTGCAGCTTTGAACTCTCCACACTTTGGATTTGACCCTTTTTTTTTTTTCTTCACCAGATTTGTAGAATAAACACGTTTTTTTTTTTTTTTTTTCTTCAGCTGCTAAAGAGCCGTTGAATTAATCGGGGACATCCCGACTCCACCCTGTGCCGGCATTTTGGGGGTTTTAGGCACCTGAGCTTTGTCGTCAATCAAGTTTTTGGCCTGAATGCCCCAAGATTACCCTCAGGCTGTAGTTCCTCCTCTGGCCTGCAGGGCAGCAGCAGAGAGCAGCGTCCGGCCGTTGGACAGACCGAGCCTCGGCATGAGCGACTTCTGGCACAAGATGGGCTGCTGCGTGGTAGCTAAACCACCGCCGGTGAGACGTGCTGTCTTTTGATAACTTTAAATGCTGCATGTGATTCTAAGTTTGTACAAATATTAGAATTAATCATGTTAGCTAATGTTAGCGGATACAATGTTTCAAAGCTGAAGTTAACTGGTAACTGGTAACTACCGGGGTGGCTGTAGCTCAGGTGGCAGAGCAGGTCAGCCACTAATCAGAAGGTCGGTGGTTCGATCCCAGGCTGCCTCCTGGCTGCATGTCAAATATACAAATGGGCAAGATACTAACCCCATGTTTGCCTACTGGTGGTGGTCAGAGGGCCCGGTGGCGCCTTTGTCCGGCAGCCTCGCCTCTGTCAGTGCGCCCCAGGGCAGCTGTGGCTACAATGTAGCTGCCATCACCAGTGTGTGAATGTGTGTGTGAATGGGTGAATGACTGAATGTAGTGTAAAGCGCTTTGGGGTCCTATGGACTAGAAAAGCGCTATACAAATGCAGGCCATTTACCATTTACCAA
>NC_140577.1:132664-180164 GCF_057381845.1 Rhamphochromis longiceps
TTTGTCACCATTCATTTGACCAGTAGAGGGCACTTGCCCATAAACTGTAACTATTACATAATTGTTTATGCTGCAGCACACCTCCAGCATCGGTCAGTTCACTGTTCCTCCACGTGTTTAGAGTTTGTGGAAGTGTACAGATGTTTATCCTGATCCCCAGAGGATGAACCCTTTGGATTGAAGGATGTTCTGCCTGTAGGGGGCGCTGACTGCCACATTTTTACACTAGTCAGCACCGTTTGACGTTTCCTGTCTTTCATCTTCTAGGAGTGTATGACATCGACCCAGACCAGCTGACCGAACTCTTTCTTCTCCACACTGAGCCTCGCCTCTAGCACTTGACTGCCAGCCAGGTGCTTTGACTCCCTCCTCCACCCTACTGAAGTGCCCTTGTGCAAAGCGCTGAACCCCTAACACCTACAGGAGGCACTAGCCTGACCAGATATAACTGTGGATTTTTTTTACTCACAAAGACTGATAATCAGTTCCCACCTTTGAAGAAACCAGAATAAAACTAATATTTTTGGTCACTACAGGTTTCCCTGTCAGTATTAACGTCATTAGACTCCATTTCCCAGCATCCATTTCAATTTTTTCAGTATCAAACAAATGACAGGATGTCTGTATTTATGAAAGAAAAAGTTTTCTGGCTCCAAAGTGTTCGATTTAAGATTTCACGTGGACGTTTTTTGTGGAGTGTTTTTTACTGGACTTCATTTCGAGGATGGCCCGTTGTTTAGTATTCAGCTCCTGAAGGATCATTACACCTTCTGGGGCTTCGTCAGCAGATTCTGAACCGTGCGTATGTTCAGGGATCACGTGTCCAAAGTGATTACATCACTGGATGCCGTCTCCCAGGACGCTGCTGGTGCTGAATTTTAAAGGACTCTTGTTTTAGGAGACGGGAAAGTCCCATGAATCCTTGCTACACTGGACTGCACTGTGTGTGCTTGTGCTCTTACATGTCTATCTTTGTGGAGACCTGTGTGATTGTTGGATCATGTGAGGACATGCCTGCAGATTGAGATTTGTTGTTCAGGTTGTGTCATGGAGGGTCCTCACAACGATAGAAATCCAGACATGCAGGACTGGACCCACAGTCCTAAACCTCCACTAGAAAAACACCAAAAATTATCATTATTATTATTATTATTCAGAAAGTTCTTTGTTTTTATTTTTAACGCTTTTTAAATTCTTCATCCAATTACTGTGTTACTCAAACTGTGGTTCAGGGACCCCAAACGGGGCTTCAGATGAGATATTTTAGCTCCCTGTTTTTAGCGCACTGCTTGAAAGGCCTGTTGTAAGCTAAGGTGTCACAGTTATTACTGCTTTAAACGTGTGTAATCTTCTGCTGTTCCTGATTGGCTGTCTCACATCTGCTCAGCTGTTATCCAGATGTTCAGGTTGATCTCAGCTCACAAACCAAATGTGTTTAATGTTGTCTTGAAAAAGATCATTTTGTAGTTTTTGAAACATCTGCTGATAAAAACTGCTTCGTGTAAGTTTCACTGCAGCTCTTCTGTCACAGCTGAAGATTCGTCCACGTTGTATTTATTTTTGCAAATCACACTAACGTACAGGTTGGTCCAGCTGTTCCCAGCTCTGTGTGCACCAGCCAATCCTGTTTCACATCCAGTTATTAAATGTGTTTGCCAGTAAGAGCCAGCACTGATTGTTTCTCCAAACACGCACACAAACGCAGCACAGTCATGACAGTGAGCCACATCTGATTGGTCTGTTTATTCGAGTCGCGCCGTTCATGAACGCCATCCTGTGCCCGGATGCTCTAACAGCAGCACTGACTCGTCAGGGAAAACTGTCTGACTGGTTACCGCGGAAACCACAGAGTGACATGGCAGCTGGGCACTTGCTCCACATCGACAATGGCGACGACGGGAACGTAAGTGCCCGAGCTTCTGGTGCATTGGTGAACTGTGCAGAGCGTGGGAGGAGTTATTGTATTTGACTCGGCTCGTTCCAGCTTCCCACTGAAAACGTTTGTGTTCACAAACCGAGACATGCGGCATTAACGCTGCCGTTAAACCAGCTTCAGGAACGCCTCTGACCGTGTCAACACTCGACTTGAAACCTGAACGTGTTGTACTTTGGTTCAAAGACACGGGGACTGTTTTAATGGACACAAAGGAAGGATAGGTCTCTGATTCCAACACTTTCACCCGGGACAAACTGTTTTCCTGTGGAGCATCGTTGTTTTGGATCATTTTAGCTCCAGAAACTGTTACTCTCATTCTAGACTCATGCTGGGAACCTGAACGTCTCCTCCACCGAGGCCTGAAGAAGATCAGGATGTTTTCTTAAGATCAAGATGTTCAGCCTGAGATTTTTTCCCAGACTAGTTGAAACTCGCATCTTCTTCCTTTTTTGTGTCATATCAGACGTATTTAATCCTCCTGAGAGAAAATGTTCAGGCTGCTCTGAACGCTCAGCTTCCAACAGCTCGTTCTACTTTTATAACGCATCTCTGCCCACCGACTAACTGCAGGTTTCCAGACTCTGACCAATGAGAAAACAGTGGGATTTAGGGAGGGCTGTCTTAAAGAGACGGGAGCATACGAGGGATTGTTTGGATGTGGGAGTCGTGCACAGATAATGATTTGATTACAAAAATCTGACCACGTCAGAAACCGTCCCGACTGCGGTGACTTTACAAAGCGTGTAGGTGGAGACGAGGACGTCCAGGCTGGAGTCGACGTTGTGGCTCATTCTCGCTCTTGGATTCTGGGAAATGAAGCCTCTTCCTGTCGACAGTCCTTTCCCTTCAGGTGGAAACAGACAGAGTGCTTTTGTGTCACACTATGCTTTTATTTTGTGATAGACGCTGATTCTATTGGTGCATATGATTGTTGCACTGAGAGTGCTGATCACAGAGCTTCTCTGGAAGAGCCTCGGTGGGAACGCTGTCCAAAACCACACAGTCTTCATCAGATTAACTTTTCCTTTTGCAGCTGTTTGTCATCTGACACTGATAAACTCTGATGTCAGCCAATCAGCAGCCCCCCCGCAGCTGCGCTGGGATTAAAGTGAATGCAAATGATTGGGCAGAAGGGTTTTAATGGATTTCTTCTGAGCTGTGTTCACGTTTGATTGGCTGAGGAAACTGTCAGTCAGCGAGCTGTGGGGGTTTTGGTTTTAAAGCTGTGAGCGTGAAACATGACACTTCCTGCTGGTCCAATGATGGTCTGCCCACCCGGCGAGATCTGAGGAACGAGCTGAAGTCGGCAGCGAAGCTGCTTCCTGCGTCCGTTACTGTGCAGATGACTGATGTGAAACGTTGAACTCTTCTGTGCACTGAGTAATAAACTGGATCACACATTAGACTCGTGAGCCTGGCTCGGTTTACGAGGATATTTGTTCAAAGATCTGGAAGGTTTTAACTTTGCATGCAGGAAAAGTCACGTTAATGAAACCTGCAGCAGCTGCATCCTTGTGTTTACAAAACCTGAGTTTGTCACATCATCATCATCAGGTTTGTGTGGCGTCTTGTGTTGTGTAAGCGGCTCCTCCTGCAGAGGCACAAAAACACCTTTATTCTTCTTATGTAATGCGTGTCTCATGATGGCTGAATAAATCTGTCTCACCAAACCTGTGTTTGTGGCTTAGTGTGACAAGAGTGGAAGTTTATTCTAAGAGTAGTACAAACATAACACTTTGATCAGTCCTAAAGTACTGAAACGTGGATGGGAACGCCTTTGAGGGTCGATGGTTCAGTTTCGTTTTGTTCCCAGTAAATCACAGCAAACATGTTCAGCTGTCGTCATGGAGACGGGGTTTCATCTCGTAGGCCTGGATGTCTTACAAATGTTTGAATTCAGGTCAGGGGTTGGTCAGTCCACATCACCGCTGCAGACAGGACGGGGCTCCACCCACCTGTCACTCACACCTCACCACTGTCTCTCTGCCATTCCTGACTTCCTCTCTGGCAGCCAATCGTCTGCTTTCTCTGATCCACGAAGACACCGAAGCTGCTTTTGTCCTTCTCCGTCAGCACTCTCAGAGCAACCATCACATGTGTGGTTGTCTTTCTCCGCAGCACCATCCTGCAGAGTAGCCACATTCTCTGCTAGCAGCACCTTACAGTGTCCATACATACAGACTGCAGTGGCTGTAGTGCACCTGTGTATGTCTCACTCGTGTACATGACCCTGTGTTTCTCCCTCTCACCTGTCCTTCTGCAGTCCTCTCCTCAGCACCACCCAGCACCCTCTCCCACTGGGACACTCCTTCTCTCTCCTCTAACTGACCTCTGAGCTGTGGGGCAAACACTTTGACAACATCACCGATTTAATGTCCACTTTCAAATGCATGATCCTGTCTGACGCTCTCTTCACCCACAACACTGTTCACATCAGGATGCCCCACAGCTTGAACCCACCTCCACTGCTCCTGGCCCTGCTTCCTTTCCAACTGCTCTCCATCATCGCAGCAGCGCTCCCGGTGGCAGTGCTTACATTTAGATTACTGATGTTGTTCCTCTCTTCAAGCACAGTCTCCACCAGCACGCTGTTGGCCAACAGCACTGAGGTCTTAAATGCACTACATGGACAAAAGCATTGGACCAAACCACTTAATCTTTAAATGCAGGTGTTTTCAGGCACAGGTGTATAAACTCACTCGCGCAGGCTGGGCCGTTCCTCCGAGCTCACCGAATCAGACTCAGCCTGGCTAGTGTTAGCACAGGAACAGCTCCTGTAGCTTAATGTGCAGGACTGACGGGGACCAGAGGTGCTCTGACAGAAACTATGAATGAGCTCAAACAGGTCTAATGAAGGCCGCAGCATCGCTTTCTCGTGAAGCGTGAGTCTGTGCACAGGCTAATGAGAAACACTGAGAGTCAGGGCAGACGTGTGTTTCTACACGTATGACCCCGTTCACAGGCTGCGTTCACATTTTATTACATGCAGCTGTGCACAGACCGCAGAGCTATAATGATGATGGTTAAACTAGGTGTTTCTATGGAAACGCCAGCCGAGCACTGAGGAGGAAGCAGGACGAGTGGAAACACGGAGGCGGTCAGAGCTGGTTTGTTACAGGCTGAGCGTGTGTGGGAAACGCGTGTGTGATGTCATAAATGTTCCACGCTTTCAAAGAGAAACAGCGCAGAAAAGCTCCGGCTCCACGTTCCTGCCCCGAGCCGCAGAAACGCTTTTATTATGTTTGTGTGTTTTATATCTGAACTCTGGTATACAGCAGCAAACGTCCACAGCAGGGTGTTTGTGGCTTTGAAGGAAAACGGTGTCCATCTGCAGTCACGAGCAGCACATGTTTATACAGACAGATTGAGACTACAGAGGCTTTTATTTTGTAGGATCACAGAAATGCTTCTGGCAATAATTTTACCTTTATGTTGAAAATCAGTTCTTGACATGTTCTTCTTCAATTATAGTGATAATAAACCCCCCTCATTCAGCCATGGGTGAAAAACCTGAAGTCAAAAATGTGTTTTTATTATTTATGAGGCTCAGTAAGAGTTCTTAGCCTTGGAAAAGCTCCCCGAGCTTTTTCCAGACGGTCGATGCCCTTCATGGACAAACCCCTCGCCTCATGGAAACGCTGCATCGAGAGTGCTGAAGCGAATATCTGATCAACAATAAGCTGGAGCTGCTCTTTCTTGAGCTAATGTTCGGAACTTTGATTTCTGTTTTGGGGTTTGTGGGTCCTTTTTTGATCAGCTGTAAAACAGCCTGTTTGTTGTTTCCAAGAAAAGCTGTTTTGTCTCACTTTTGATCGGGACTGTGTGTCCTCGCAGTTCATTGTTCATTTAGAAGACACTCTCTTGAAGAGCTCTCGCGATCTTAAGATAAGATAACCTTTATTAGTCCCACACGTGGGAAATTATTGTTAAAGCAGTGGACAGTTGCATAGACAAATTAGAGAAAAACACTGGAATAAGATGTCAATAAGACTGTACACAATAGAATAGAATAAAATACTATAGACAATCAAATAAAATAGAATACAAATGCTATATATAATATGAGTATAATACAACGATGCCAGAAAAGAGTATTGCACTTAGTGTTATTGCACATGTGTGGATGTGTTTGATCAGCTGAAGTCTTTGTTGTGGAGTCTGACAGCCGTGGGGAGACCTGTGAAATCTCTCCGTCCCACACCGTGGGTGCAGCAGCCACTGAAGCAGCTGCTCAGTGCTGTCAGAGTCTCCTGCATGGGCTGGGAGATGTTGTCCAACAGGGGTGACAGCTTAGCCACCATTCTCCTGTCAAAGCTTGGCTGAATTGTGTTAAATCGTTAGAGATGTATCTAAACAGAGACATGTCTGTCATATCTGTACTCCGTCACCCTCAGCAGCTCGGTGATTATCTGATAATCATTCGATTATCAGCACCTGGCTGCTAGCGTTGACTTTGTCAGCTCACCCAGTGTGGACATATGTGTCTGTATGTGTGGCTCCCCTGAAGTCACTGAGGGCGGTGAAAAGATCGATTTGAATTCTGATTAATTTGTAAAATGCAGCCAATTATCTTCTGTCTTTGTGTTAAATATTGCACTAAGCTGTGAAGTGTAATGGGTCGTACGCTGCATGCGCTGCTGCGTCGCCGCTGTTCAGGGCTGGATGGTCTCATTTATGTGCAGTGACAAGCACAACATACAGCAAGTATAAGGTGTTAAAACTGTGTTTGAATAAATCTGTTGTTACTGTCCTCCCAGCTGACAGTCTTTTTGAATGTTCAGTCTTTGACAGATGGAGAAAAAGCAGAAAAACACATTTCGGTTGGCTTGAGACTCGCACACAGTCGGCTCTGTGTTCCTGTTTATGGAGTTTCCTCAGCAGTGACCTCACTTCCTTCCTGTCAGCCTTCATTTCCTGACCAGCGGCTGGTTTCATACAGACCACTTACACACACAGCAATGTTTCCATCACTTCAGAGCAAATCTCAGTGAAGTACTAACTGTAACTGTCATGATTTACGTTACAGGGACCTAAAGGTTCTGGGCCCAGGCAGACCAGAACCCACAAGGTGACTGTGTGTCCCCATAAAGCAGTGAAACAGGAACAGTCACACACCCACAGACATGTTTTCCTTTTCTTTATAAATGCTCTCTGTGTTCAAGTGTCCACACAAACTCTGCCGTTTCAGTGATGCGAGTCACCGAGACAAACCAGCGCGGCTCTCAGGTTTTCTTTTTTCCTGGGTGGGGAGTCGGGATCAGGCGTGGGGTGGTGACACACTACAAAAGACATTTACTTCAGCAGCAAACATACCTTACATCAGGCTCTGCTAACAGATGGGTTGCAGTTGTAGATTATCCCTCGTGTCATACACATTCAGGTAACTAACATGTGATGAACACACAGAAAGTGAGCCAGTTATATCCAGTTGTTTATCATTATAATTATATCGGTGTTCCACTTATCCTCGATAAAGAGGATGTGACAGATGTTACAAAGCAGAAGAGGATTCTGGGATATCGAGCCGTTTGCATCACCAGCAGTGAGTCAGACTCGTTCTCAGTGACTGTGCACACTATTCGCTGTTTTCAGGATCACAGCCCAGCAGCTGAGAATCAGCACCATGTCTATAATAACATTATTTATAATAGCATCATTTTGAAGTGTGAATCTTGCAAAGTAGGAAGCGGGAGGTTCAAACACAAAGCCCAGATTGTGGAACTATTGGGAGTTTATTTAGCAGCACAGAACATTTCACTGTAAGGCGAACCCTAACTGCAGACAGGGTTGAAGGTTCAACTCTGACAGAAAACACTGAAAGTTGGAGGAAATGTGTTACAAACCTTAAAAACGCATTTCTAAAATAAAACCCTTTGATTCAAAATATCCACCGTTGAAATCTCTGACAGTTCTGGCTCACAAACACTTTTTTGTATCAAACTTGAATGTTTGCGTGTCGTTCTGAGGACGCACAGAACCTGCTGTTCATTTTACATCATTGTGCTTTTGTCCTAATACTCTTAATTTTAAGTTCTACAAACCAGGTTGTAACTGTGGGAAATGTTTCAGTTAAAATCACAAATGAAGTCATGTATCTGAGGGGACACTTGTTCTTTCCTGGCTCATACTGCAACAGCCCTCAGTTTAAACTTAAAGCATAAAGATGTTGGACCCATTAACACTGTTCACCACACAAACTGTCAATAAAGTTAGAAGTCTTGAAGTGCCGGCGATTCACTCAGGAAGCCCAAATGCTGACACAGTGCATAAGATCCTGCTGGATGTCAGAGAAACACGTACGTGACTCTGCAGCGCCACCTGGAGTCTCACCTGGACAGGCTGTCATCATACCTGCGGGGAAATCAATATGTCTCAATATTTCTTGTGTTCAGCTGAGGTTGTTCCTGTTTTTAATTCATTTATAAGGAAATGTGTTTTAAAACATACGTCTAATCTGTCAGCTTTGAACAAATAAGTAATGATGTCACTCACTGCTTGACACAGTCTGGGATCTGAACATGCTCAGTGGGGATGACGTTAGAAAGTTCCTTTAAGCTGCTGATGAACTGAAGTTTCCTGCTGAACTTGGTGCTGAGGATGAAATAAAAAGACAGTTTGAGTTTTAGTCATTCAGATATGACCACTTCCTGTCCAAGAAAACAGCATGATGGGGTTTATAAGCTTTTACTAGCAAAACAATGATCTGTGTCTGTATCAGACGGGTGGTGATGAAGAAAAGATTGTGCACCTGATGAAGGGCTTGATGATGGTGATGAGAGCTTTAATGTACCAGGTGGGATGAACCACATAGAAACCCTTCAAGTTCTTCCTCAACCTGCAGGCAGAAAATCACCAAAATCATAAAGAAACACCGAATTAGGGACTTGGAATAAACCAGCGGTCTCCAACCTTTTTTGCGCCACGGACCGGTTTATGCCCGACAATATTTTCACGGACCGGCCTTTAAGATGTCGCGGATAAATACAACAAAATAAAACTAGTACCGGTACCGAAAAAAACGAAGATTTATTCATAACACACGTGAAAAGACCCAGGAAAACCGAGTTAACGATCAAAACGATAACAAAATAACGCTGAAAACCGATAAAACCCCTGAAAACCACACATTTCACACCTGAGCCTCAACTCTCGAGGTCCGGTACCGGTCCGAGGCCCGGGGGTTGGGGACCGCTGGAATAAACCAACCATCCAACCAACATCCAATCATCCATCCAGCCATGGTCTCCCATTTATCCATTTCTGGGTCATGGATGTTAGGGCCTATGTCAGGGTTAAGGGTCAAACAATGAAATACAATTTGTGAAGTAAAAGACAAAAAAAAAGTTAAAAGACTGAAAACAGGTGAATGAAGGAGGAAATAGATTAAAAATTATGCCTGGCACACCTGAAAATCACCTGAAAATCAGTTCATGACATGAAGACGATGTCCTCCAGATATTCATAATAATAATAAACCCCTCTCCTTCAGCCACGAGTGAAAAAACTGGATCTAAAACTGTGTTTTTATTATTTATTAGGCTGAGTAAGCATTCTTAGCAATGAAAAAGATCCCTGAGCTTTGGACACATCAGTGAAATAAAGCTTGAATATGTGCCCATTGATAAAGTCCTGATCAAAAGTTTAAGACCACGTGAAAAATGGCAAAAACTCCTATTTTGCATCGTTGGATCTTAACAAGGTTCCAAGTAGAGCTTCAACATGCAACAAGAAGAAATGGGAGTGAGACAAAACACGCAACAGAAACTGGGAAGTGTAAAGGATGAATAGCAGCTCGCCCTGCCACCACCACGACCCGGCTTTGGATAAGCAGACGATAACAGATGGACGGATGGATGTTCGGACCTGCTTTTTCTTACCTGCGGTCGATGGTGGTGTAGCATTCTCTGAGCCAACTGATTCCTGGCAGTTTGTCCTTCTGACCTCCAGCACAGAGATACACGATCACATAGTTTTCCGCCACCATCAGCTCCAGAGTGCCCACTACGAACCTGATACATACAGAGAGGCAGTGGTGAGGCGGTCGATCGCAAAAGCTCTGAACTGATCTGCCGCATTGCCACTGGTCAATTATCTGACAGCTGAACCAGAGCCAGTTCCCCTTCAGCACCATCACATCCACAAAGACTCTTACTGGTTTTACACTGGAACCCGTAGTGGGTCTGTGCACTAAGACAAATTCAGCCTTTTGATCCGTCTTTTTCTTCGCCACGACTTTGAGTCTGATTCTCACTGTGGGGTAGGTAAGAGCAGTGACTCAGAGGTGAAGGTCAGGGGTCAGAGGCCAATGTGTGTTCATTACCTGAACAGATTATCCATCACATACTGGTAGTTCTCCAGACAGTTTTCTGGCAGGTAACAGGAGGAAAACACGATGATGTCATTCATACCATCTCCATAGTAACCTGGATTGCCAACAGGTGTTAAAAGTGTGAGGGGGCATAAGATACAACAACAACAACAACAATCTTTATTTATAGAGCACATTTAAAAGCCTTGGGCATACCAAAGTGCTTTACATAAAACAATAAAAAATAAAACAGTTCACACATTAACATCAAATACATAAAGGTAACGAATTATGTTCACAGATAAAAGCCACCAATAAGAGTAAACTGCAGCACATAGGTTATAGCAAGGTAAGACTGTACCACCATGATAAAAGACACCAGTAATGGAAAGATAGCAGAGAATTTAATACAATAGGTCAATAGGTCACTGCAAGCAAGCCAGCATTTAACTGGTAGAAAAGGCAAGTTTAAAAAGATATGTTTTTAGCCGTGATCTAAAAGAATGAATAGAATCAGACGCCCGGATGCCAATCGGGAGATTGTTCCACAGCTCTGGTGCAACTAGAGCAAACGATCGATCACCTCTAGATTTCAGTCGAGATCTGGGCTGAACCAGCAGTAACTGTGAGGATGACCTTAAAGCCCTCGCAGGAGCATATGGGTTTAAAAGTTCCTTAAGATAGCTTGGTGCAGTGTTATTGGTAATTTTAAAAGTAAACAACAAAATTTTAAATTGAATACGATATTTGACAGGCAACCAGTGCAGATCAGCGAGGACAGGAGTAATGTGGGCAAACTTCTTGGTTTTAGTTAGAATGCGTGCTGCAGCATTCTGAACTGTCTGTAATCTATGTAAAAGGGAAGAGTGGAGACCACAATAAAGTGAATTACAGTAATCTAGCCTTGACGTTACAAAGGCGTGGATGAGCTTTTCTAGGTCTTTATACGGGATATAGTGCCTGGCCTGCCTGTGGTGTGCTGTGGTGTGCTGGGGGAGCAGCACAGCAAAGAAGGACTCATCCAGGCTGGAGAAACTGATCAGGAGGGCTAGCTCTGTGGTCGGCATGAAGCTGGACACTCTGGTGACAGTGGCAGAGAAAAGGACATTAAAGAAACTGATGGACATTATGGACAATGCTGGGCATCCTCTGCACACGGCCATTAACAACCAGAAGAGTCTGTTCAGTGACAGGTTGCTTCTCCCCAAGACAAGAACTAACAGACTTAAAAACTCCTTTGTCCCACACGCCATCAAACTGTTTAACTCCTCTCTGGAGGGGAGAGGGAGGGGAAACAGGAGGACAAAGGAGGGGGGAACAACTAAGCTGTAGTGCCTCTTCACCTCACTGTACAATACCTTTTGTGCAATACTTTTGTAAATAGTCAACAGTGCAATAGACTCAATACTTGAAATGTGCAATTCACTTGTATTTTTATTTTTATTCCTATTTATCCCCTTCGTATATTTTATTTATATTGTCTCTGTATTTATATATGTGTGTGTGTGTGTGTGTGTGTGTGTGTGTGTGTGTGTGTGTGTGTGTGTGTGTGTGTGTGTGTGTGTGTGTATATATAATATTCTGTAACTCTGTAACTTCTGTCGTTGCTGTGCTTTTTTGGAAATCGAATTTCCCAGAGGAACCCACCCGAGGGATTAATAAAGTTCTATCTTATCTTATCTTAAATAAGGCGAAGCTGGTAAAAACTAGATCTGACAACAGCAGACACTTGTTTATCAAGTTTAAATGAGCTGTCAAATAAGACACCCAGATTCCTAACAGTGTCAGAGAAAGAACTAGTGAGAAAACCAAAGGCATCCCGAAGTTTGGCACGAAGGGCATTACTACCAAAAATCATAATTTCGGTTTTCTTATCATTAAGGATAAGAGTATTTGCCAAAAGCCATTTCTTGACCTCACACATGCATTCTCGGAAGCTATTCAAAGACAGATAAAACAGGTAAATCAGTGCACAGGTAGCTAGCAGTACCTCCATGAGACAGCACCCTGAGGAACGGCTCCAGGACGCTCATATTGACCCGGCTCTCCTGCGGAGGGTCACCTGTAGTGAAACAACGCCACCTGGTGCCATGGCTGTCCACCACATCCTCCCTTTCCAGAAAACCCAGTCCGCTCTGGTCTGTTTCCATCAGGCAACCAGTTTGTGGGTCAGACCTGGAGCTGTGACCTCTGTGGTGGCTGGAGGCAACACCAAGACGCCGCAGGTCATCTGAGAAACAATCAGGTAAGAAGATAAACAGCTGTTCGCAAACCTTGGCCTGTATGACCTCTCTATGACCGCTCACCTTCCAGGTCCAGGTCGTACATTGGGAAGGGCAGCGATTCGCTGTCTGAGGGTGTCTCTATAGCATCTAGATCAAAGTCAAGTGCTTGGTCGTCTTCATCTTCAGGGGAGGGGGAAAGGAAGACAGAAGGCAGGTCATCAGAGACCATGGACCCGCTGCGACCTGCAACCCAACACCAAAGAGCTGAAACGAAATGAAACGAAAACTGTGGAGTTTTAAAGAGAATTCCCAGCTATTGTTTCGTTACCTAATGACAGGCTGAGAGTCGGAGCCACCAGGACTTTTTTCTTTGCTTGCGGCGGGCTGGTCAAAGCTAGAGTGCTGGGAGGAGCTGCAGAAAGAGAGAACACGGTATGTCAACAGTGACATACCTGCTGAATGTTTCTGTTTACCAATGACAGCCACCCGACAATGAGGGCCTGTTTGGATTTTTATTTTCATTTTTTTAAAGCAAGTAAGCGCAAACATTAGTTTTTGAAGGAAAAAAAGCCTAAAAGCTGCAGATTCTGCCTGCCTCGACTCAGCCACATGAGATCACAGAGCAGCACATGCTGAGGTACATAGTGTACAGTGATTCCCAACTTTTTGCAGAGTCAAGCCCAACAGACCTCCAAAGTTCACGTGGCCTTCGGATTAGCTCAAGAACAGCACGTAGAGAGCTTCATCAAAAAGGGTTTCCAAGGATGAACAGCTGCATCCGAGTCTTACATCAGCAAGCACCATCTAAAGCCTCGGATGCAGGGGTGTAAAGGATGCTGCCACTGGACTGTAAAGGAGTGGAGGCGTGCTCTCTGGAGTGACCAATCACGTTTCTCCATCTGGGACTGTGATGCATGAATCTGACTGCACTGTGCCAAGTGTAAAGTTTGGTGGGGGCGGGGGGAATCAGACAGCATCACTGTCTGAGCTCACAAATCCGCTTCTGAAAGATGTGGTCAAAGGCTACGTTCACACTGCAGGCGAAAGCTCATCAAATCCGACTTTTCTGACCATGTGCGACCCATCTATCTGATCATGGTGTGACAGTGTGAACGGCGCAAATCCGATCTGGGTCACTTTCATATGTGGTCCTGAATCCGATACATATCCGATGTTTCAGAAAGCGACTGCTGTTTGATGGTCAGGTCGCATTAAATACGTCTCTTAAGTCTGACACAAGAAGACGCCAATTATCAGCGCCGGAGAAGACATCACGAACGCTTCCTGTCCATCCAGTGAAACTGTTGGGAACAACGTTGGAGAAACGTGAACATTTTATTTGTACTGCAGCTATCCTTTGAAGCACCGCTCCTCTAAAACAGCAATAAGTTTGCTCTGGGTCTAAACGGAGCGCATTGTGTGTGACGTCTTCTTTTGCGCATGCGGCCGCTTTGAGGGTTCACAAAAGAGTGCGTTTGCTGTCGCATTTTGTTTGTAGTGTGAACACGCAGACAAAAAAATCGGATGTGATCAAAAATCGGAGTTGAGCATTAAGACCTGCAGAGTGAACGTAGCCTGAAACTTCCAGAAACACTCTGAAGCTGTTACAGCTGCAAAGGGGGCCGACGTTGTATTACAGCCCATGGACTGCGAGTTTCACTCAGGTTCACACGCATCTGTGAATATATACATAGATAACAAAATAATGTCTTTATTATTAATTATTATTATTTTGTATATAATTTAATATGTATTTTAAATTTTCATTCGTCTTTTTAAAGGATTACTTTACAAATATAAATTGATCTTAATTTGCCTTTCTTTTTTTCGAGGCAGCGATTGAGCAGGAACAGGACCCGTCCTTCGGTAGTAACTGTTGCTCGTACTCAGCCACAGTAGTTTTTTCACCCCGCGGGGTGATAAGCTACTGTAAATGTCTGCCACAAAAGCTGCTTGGCCATGACTGTTTGCACAGCTCAGCATAGCTCAAAGTCAAACCATGAGCTGTAGCTGGCTACGTTTCACTGCCTTGAGCCTCATGTTTGCTTCCTTCTCCTATTTTTGCTCCTTGCTCTCTTCCTTGCATCCCTTATCTACTTATTGCTCTTTCCTGTCATGCTTAGTAGGACTACCTAAGGGAGGATGAGTCCCGGTGACAGCTTGATGGGTGATATGGGCAGCCTTTCTTTGTTCTGTGGTTAGAGGATGGTGTTTAAGGAGGGAGAGAATAGGAGCTCCAAACAGAGGAACCAGGTACCAGGCAGCAACAAGGCCAAAGTGTCGGGGCCTGGGTCTAGGCGCCCAGGGCTCATGTATCTTTGTATACATGTATATTTTTCTGTGTGTGGTGTTTTGTTTTCTCTGCTTTTTCCCTTCGTCTCTCCGTGTGTGCTCCCGGATGATTTGGGTCGCCTGAGGGATCGCATCCCCGGAAGTGTTTGTGCGCTAGAGGCAGCCACAGCAGCTGCAGCAGATCGTCAAGGGAGCTGTATTTAAGAGTGTGGCTGAGCTCTGGTCGGCGCTGGATCCTTGAGTCAAAACTCATTAGTCCAGCCGTGGACTTTTGTATGAGAAAACCGTCACGACTGTAGATATCCCGCTAACCTGAGTGTGTTTGTGTGTTACCAGGAATCGGGGTGTTTTTGGAGTCTAGGTGTGGGAACGGGAGTTTTGGGGGTTGCCCCTTTTCTCACCTTGCATGGACTTGTGCACTGTGTGGGATTCAGGGAGAATCGCCAAGTTGTGTTTTTCCTACTTTTACTGCTACTCCACAGTCTGCCATCGCAGCCCGTGACACAGAGTTCTGCAGCTTTTCTTCACACTCTGCTATCGAGTTAAATGACACGGATATAAAACACAGAATAACTGGCAGGAACTGAAAAGTTATTTGGAGCTGTGCATGGTTAAGAGAAAAAGGCTGAAAGCTGTGTTAAACCAGCATTGTTACCAAAACATGTACATGCTTAACATTCAAAGACCAGTGAAAACGCTTGTTATACTGGGAGGAAGTGATTGGCCCGTAAGTCTTAGAGCTGTATGGTTTGTAGACTTTGAACTTGGGTTTCTATTAATCAGTGGAATTCATTGTATGGAGGTTTGCCTTCAGTGTATAGAAAAACGAAACGACTGCAAAGCATTTGCTCATTTTCTGTGTAGTTAGATATTTTATTCCTATTCCAAAAAAAAAAAAAAAGAAGATATTTTATTCCTGCCAACTGTTGAACAGGCGCGACAGGCAGCTACGCGAGTCAGCGGCGTCCTCTCCACACTCCAGGCCAGCTGGGGGCAGTAATGCACTAGTGATGGTAAATTTGATTCTTTTTACTGAATCGATTTTAATGAGTCACTCACCAAAGTGAATCGCATTTTTTGAGTCATTTGATTCACTGAGTCAGTTGGGCTTGTGAATCATGATTCATGAGTCAGTAAAGTGATTCTCGAGTACTGAACGATTCGTTCATGATTCGCGCATCACTATAATGCACCACCAAAAAACACAAAGAAGAAGTTATGCGGTCCTGCAGCGGCTAAGTTACCGTCTTTGGAGCTCGCTCTTGCTAACAGTTATGACTTGGTGGTGCACAGGGGAGCAGATTCCAGTCCAGCTCTGGTCTGGTTCTGATCTTTTTACTGGGCACGTCGGGGCATTGCTTTGGTTTATGAACAATATCGTATCCTGTGTGATTGTTGTTGGTTGCCCGCTCCCTCCACCCATGTGGTGGAGTAGATGGGCGCAGCTCTGTCCAGCACAGCTGTCGTTGGTGTCTCTGGTTGTTTTGATATTTTGTCTCTGCTCTAGATTTCAGTCTGTGGACGGCTAACCTGGCCATAGGTGTGAACGGTTGTTGGTGGCACAGTGTGTGGGTGCACGCCGCCTCCGGTCGCTGGGAAGTGGAATTATTTGCAGATTTGTATTTGAATCACAAAATTATTGTAAAGGTTTGAGATGAAAATGTTTATTTTAATTTAATTACAGCTGAAAATGTATGAAGCCATTTCAAAATATTATTGTTTTAAAGGCTTTGTTATTTTTTATTTTATTATATTGTTTTATTTTTCATTTCCTGTATGTATTTACAGTAACATACTGCTATTTATGGTTTATTTTAGATTTCAATATTTTTGATGGCTTCCTTAATGAGTTTGATGTTTTTTTCATTATTAATATTTTATTATTGCTTTCCTCCTGTGCGCAGCTTTAAGCTATGACTTTGTAATACACATGTATTTATTTTGAATCACCGTATTTGCTTTCGTATATTTTTCTTTCTTGTGGCATCAAAAGAGCAGAGAAAAGTTCATCGTCTCAGAAACAACAAACTGTCTGCGTACCCGGTCTCTGTCTCGTGGCTGTCAGTGATTTATCCTCCGAGTCGCCACCGCCTGACAGAACACAGGAAACAATCAGAGAGGAACCTCCGAAGAAGAAGAAAATAAAGGAATAAAGGAGCAGCTGTCAGAGTTACCTGGCTGGACATCAGACACCTGCTGCAGTTCATCTGCTGGAAAATTGTGAATATGTTGAGAAGAGAAAATGTCATCTGAAGGAAAAACAACTGGATGAGTCTTCCTTACCCTCCTTGTCTTCCTCATCCTCCTTACACACATTGCCTTGTTCAGCCTCCTCATTTCCAGCAGATATTTGCCCCCCACATTCTTCCTCCTCCTCATCTTTAAAACCAAAAACACCACAGAGTTCATGACAGGGACTGGCCTGAGACCAGGACGTACCGTTTGTTCTCCATACCCTCTGACCGCTCTGTGCGTGGCGTGGAGATGAGCGGTTTGTCACCCGTTTCCTCGTCGTCTGCAGAGAAATGCAGATTCAGGTTTGAGTTTTCCTAAAGCGATAGTGCTCCTTCAGTAATAGACACAGCAGTGTGATTTGGTGATATGATTAATTTCACTGATGATGTTCATTTGTTTGAATGAACTCTACATATTGGATCTCAGTGGGTCAGCATGAATGAACGTGAGTGTATTTGAATACATGAATAGTGTCTGACATGCCTGACGGCTCTGTCAGTACCTGATCGACCGTCTGCAGCAGACGTTGCGCTCACAGCTGTCGCAGTGCTAGTAGAGGTCGTATCATCTGTTAAGCTGTTGGCTGCTTGGATGCTCTCGGTAGCTTTGGCTTTCAGAAATGATCTGCACACAGAAGCACACTGAGCGATACTTTACTTCTGTTTATTCTTTTTTCTCTCGTCCAGTAATGCTGCCTAAATTTCACTCTTACCCACTGTGGCATGACCCGGCCACAGAGTTACACACTGACACACTTTCCTGTTTCTCTAACACTGCAGCTTTACAGCAGCACACAGCAACAACAACAGCAACCAGCTCAGGCCCAGAGTGTGCTGTCTGTGATCAATAGCAGTCTTCAGTCTGCTCCAAAACTGTGGAACAAAGTGCCCTTCACATCTCCACCTCCCTGACATCACACATGTTTCAAACCTGTCTGAAACACACTGTTACTCTCTGCGTTTTACATCAGGATGACCTCTGACTGCTTCGATTGTCTGATTTCTCACTAGGCTTTTCTTATTTTCTTAAATTGTTGTTATGTGTTTGATTATTTTATATGTACGTCCCAGCTGTTGTTTTTAAAGGTGACTCAGACTGTGACTGAAGCTAGCTCTATCGTCTCTTTAGGGCCCCTCCCCTCGCTAAAAGCCCTTGTTCTTCTGATTGGCTGCAGAGGAGCAGGAGCCCTGGCCATAACGACGCTACAGCTGGACGTATCTGTTTGTTAAATGATTTTGTTTGATTACATTTCAAACTGAAGGAAATCAAAAGGCTGAAATGAACTCTGACCTCTGTGTTTCCTCATCAGGCTCCTCCTCTCGTGACTCCATGTTGTTACTGCTGCTGAGGATCAGTGAGACCGCGTTAGTCCAGAGCCTGCTGCCAGATCAAGACTAAACGAGCTAACATTTCTGGTGTTTAGCATGGAATTCATGAAAACATTATTCTGTAACATTATAACCGTCAGCACACTGTGAATCAGCTGAAACGTTGCTGCATTAAGATCTGAGAAAACACTCTGGGCTCAGGTCAATAATCTTTATTGACACAACTGTTATCTAACAAAAACAGTGCAAAGGAAAGACAAAGAACACATTACAAAATAAAAGTCTAAGCAGAAAAAGACTTCCTGTGATAAAGAAAAGTTTGAGAGTCAGAAAAGACTTACAGCGAGTCCTCAGAAAGACGACGGCCAGGTGAAGTCAGACAGGTGAGACGGGTTCAAGGTAAATAGCCGAGATCACCTGAGAGTCAGTGTGTGTGTCTGAAGGCTCACCTGATGACATCACACCTGCCTTTAGTGAGTTTATGAGTGAACTCTGATACCTGAGCCCCTCCCTCACCCGTCTCTCGCTGTACTTTTAGCCAACAGGACAACAGAGGTGTGGCGGGTTTGATTTGTTGGTGCAACAAGAGGCCCGCCCCGTTACCACAGCAACTATGACTGTACAAGTAGACATGCAGGTGTGGAAACTGCAGCATGCAGGTCGCTACCTGCTGCATGTGTGTCACTGTGGTTCAGGTATTACTGTTTCATGAGAACATTAAAAGATCCCAGGGAAGGAGGAGCATGTGTGAGTCTGTTGCACCAGTGCTTTGGTTAGGACTGCTGGCAGGGGCTCAGAATGAAAAGCTTCAAATATTTACAGGATACTTTGGTGGCTTATCATTAATGAATAATTCTGAGAATTTTGGAGTTGCTTTATAAATGAGCAGAACATATAAATGCTGTAGTTATATACACTGTAACCCTGCCCTCCAGGATCAGGGACTTCCTGTCCAGGTGGTTAACATTGGCACCGCCTGCTCCTCCACCCTGACCCGAGGCTAAGTCTTCGTGTCTACGCCCTGCACACTCATGATCGCACACCTCCCTTCCCCTCTAACACCATCAGTAAACTTGGTGACGACAGAACGGCCGTTGACGAGATTGCGTACGGGGAAGAGGTTAAACACTGTCGAGATGTCGTGCTGACTACAACCTTCTGCTCAACACCATCAAAACGGAGGAGACTGTAACTGACGTCATAGGGAAACACATTCCCCTAACTGTGTTCGGCGAGCGTCCTCCTTGAGACTCCTGGGGGATCTTAGAGAACGTGCTCACCTTCTGCATCGTGGCCTGATATGCCAGTTGCTCAGTGTCAGACACTAAAAACCTGCAGAGGGTCATTAACACAGCACAAAAGATCTTCGGCTGTCTCTGGAGGACGTGGTCAGCGCTTGGTGTCTCGTTGCCCCTGCGTGACCTCGTGCCCTCTGGGATCAGGTGCAGGTGTCTGAAAGGCAGGACGGCGAGGCCATCGGAGCGCTGAGCCCGCTGAATGGACCTAGTGATGAATGCACGAGTGAATGTTTGTATGGTGGTGTGCTGAGATGAAAGCCTAGCAACAACACAGTAATAGTTATGTTGTCTCTATCCTGTAGTGCATTTTGTGCATCAGACGATAGTTTCAATAATATACAAGTGGAACATTTCTAAATAACAACTTGATGTACTTCAGTATTTCCAGTACTTTGATCATTTCTTTCTTTATTTAGTGCCACTCGAACATTTTCACTGCACTGTCTCCCTCAGGAAGATTTCTTTGCAGATTTTTCCATAAGAATCATGGAACAAGCTGATTGGTTATAAATGCAAACAGTCATTAAAACTCAGAGCTGAACTGAAATGAATGTATTGCATCTGATAACTGAAAATGAATCTTATAAATGTAAAATATGAATAAACAAGTGAAGATTTTTCTTCCTCCCTTTGAGCTCATCATCCAGGCTCGTCTCATCCTGTGCAGCTGCAACACCGCCCAGTTCAGCCTCTTCATTCCTCCGTCTCAGCTCCCTGTCTCTTTACAACAATATTTCATTGCAGTAATTTATGCGTCCTTCACTGATCCATCACAAACAACAAAAGCACTTTGTGGACGGGGCGCTCCGATTTCTCCTCTTTGCTGCTGCAGAAAGCTGCTCGACTGGAATCTTCACATTCCCGGTGCCTCTTCTCTGGAGCTTGTTTTTCTTTCTGTTTGCTGGGGAAGCGACGAGCCACCTGTCACCATTATAGATCCACTCTGGACAAAGCCAGCCCTTAAAACGACACTTACTCAAGGAAGATGAGGAGCTTTTTGATCCTCGTGTTCGGTAAGATAGTGTGGGCAGCTGTGGGTTATCTCTGACTCTTGCTGTCTCAGCAGCAGCTTTGGATCACAGCGGTCTCAGACAGACTTTTATCAGGAATCAACGCACGGTTTGTGGTCCTAAAGCTCCTAACCTGCACTGTTCAGCTCTATTTTTGTTCAGTCTACTTTCAGTTTTTTCTCTCGCTTATTTACCCCCTAATGGGGTTATTCTCACTTCATTCCTGAGTTTTAAGTCTTAAGTGCACTTCCTGTTTTATTTTGGTAGATTCTGTCTCTCTCCCAAACAGTGACAGCAAAGTTAAAAAACACTGTTGTGCGTGTGTCCCAGTTTCCCAGCATGCCTTGGCTGCAAAAGTGGAAGTGTACGAGGGGGCGGAGTCTGTGCTTCTGCCCTGCCGGGTAGGTTTTTTACTAGAGGACACCACAGTGACATGGACCCGCCCTGACCTCGATCCCAGCGCCATCCACAGGCGGCACGAAGACCGAGACGAGCCGGATGGTCAGAACATGCGTTACCGTGGGCGCACGGCAATGAGGGCGAACGAGGCGGACCCCAGAGACCTGAGCCTCACTCTGAGCAAACCCGAGCTGTCTGACACCGGAAGTTACGACTGCATCATCAGCAAGCAGAAAGACGTGCTAAAGCTGACCGACGTAGAGCTCCAGGTCAAAGGTCAGCACCGGACTCTGCTCTCTTTGAAGTCAAAGTAGCTCAGGCACGTAAGATTTAACAGTTTAGACCACTCTGCTTTACCTCACTCAGTGCAGCAGGTCAACAGGACTAATTAAAAAGTTGATGGTTCAATTCCCTGGTTGCATCAACCCATGCATCCATCACAGTGTGAACGTTAGACAGAAAGCACTTCAACACAGAAAAGATGTCTGTGAATGACAACCTGTCCATTTAACATATGGTCACTGTAGCACACAGAAGCCCCGCCCACCAGCTTTCAGTTTTTGAGGATGACACAAATTTTTAATTATTCGGTCCTCGAGAACAAGTAAGAGTAGCATGACTTCAGATCAGGAACCACATGCTATGTTTTTCTCAGCTGCTCCGAGTCCTGGGATCAGATAAAGAAGGATGATCTTGAACTGGCTCTCAAGCAAAGCTGCTCTAGGGTCCAAGAATAACAACATGGAGCAGCTGGTTAAATCTGTGCTGAACTGACAAAACAAAACTAAATGTTGAACAAACTCATGGACATAATGATAGTTTGTGATGAAGTCGTTTGAAAAAGGCCGACATCCCCTCACACTAACCTGACCCTGACCGTCATGCACACCTTTTCTTTTACCCTCTCAGTCGGCATGTTGGAGGTGGAGGTGACAGAAGAGTCCGAGTTCATCCAACTGCCCTGCCAAACGACATCTCCGCTGCCTGCCGACACCACCGTGGAGTGGAGCCGCTCCGAGCCCATCCCCATGATTGTCCACGTGTTCCCAAACAGCAGCGCAGAGCTGCCGAAGAAACAGGACGAATTCTTCTGCGGACGCACGCGCATGCGTGAGGACTCGCTGAAAACGGGAGACCTGAGTCTGACCCTGAAGTACCCCTCAGAGCGAGACAACGGTCACTACGTCTGCACCATCAACACGGGCACGGACACGCTGAGGCAGAAAGTAGCCCTGCAGCACGTCAAAAGTGAGTGGAAGGGGACACGGGTGAGAGGGAGGGATGCGGTTCACACGCTCACATTTGGGCCTCTTTCTCTGACCAACAGAACCGTTTCCCACCTGGGCCACGGCTTTCCTGAGCGTCATGGCCATCAGTCTGGTTGCTGGCGGAGGTTTTGTAGCATATTTCTGGTATTATTTTAAGATGGGTATGCTTTCCATTTGTTTTACGTTTTGGTTCTGTGTATCTTGTGGTTTAGGTTCAGCTTCCATATTTAATGTTTTGGTTTTGGTTCTTCTCAGTCTCCACCACGGAGGTGGATGAAGGGGGGGAGTCTGTTCACCTGCAATTTAAAACCACACCTAACCTGCCAGTCGGTGCTACGGTGGTGTGGAGGCGCTCCAGGCTTGGCTTCAAACTGATCACAGTTCATGAGTACTCAAACGGCGAAAGCAAACCAGGTGCGAAATACATGGACCGTACAGAGATGGTCGAGGACCCGCTGACATCAGGAGATCTCAGTCTGACCCTGAGGCGACCGCGAAGACGAGACAGCGGGATCTACCTCTGCACCCTCTGCAGGGGCAAAGTCGTGCTGGATGAGAAACGACTGAGGCTGGAAGTCAGAGGTAAGAACCTCGCTCCAGGGCTGAAGCTCGTACCTGCAGTCCCCTTAGACCAGTGGTTCCCAAGCTTTTTTTGCTGGGCCCCCCTTTGTTTTACAAGAAAGATGTTCGCGCCCCCCGCGTGCACGCGCACACTCATCCTCCAACCACACACGCCCATATTTTGCTCCATATTTCACACCTCAAACATTTAGTAAACAATTAAGCAAATACAAGTAAACTGCAATAAATTACAGGTAGTAATAAAGTAAACTACTAACTCTTTTAGGCTACCTCCACACCTACACGGGTATTTCTGAAAACACAGCTGTTTCGTCCACGTAAACGGCGTTTGGAATCACCGAAAACTGAGACTTTTTTAAAACTCCTTTTTTTGCGTTTACGTGTGGACGAGGAATACAGAGTTGGTCACGCAGCGTCAAAGGTATGTGCCTTTATTCACGTCACGCTGTGGCCATGTTATTGTTTACATGAGATGAACTGCAGAATGGCAGATAGAGACAAAATGCTGTTAATCTGACTGTCTGCAGGTTTTACACGCTGTCCCTCCATTACAAAGGCAGAGGCGTCACGGTGTCATTATTTTACATGTAGTTGTTTTTTCCTGTGTAATAATGTTCGACATTGCATCAATACATTTTTCAAAAATTGCCTCTCTGTGCAAAATGGGTTTAAAAACATAAACAGCTGTGGGATCCTGTTTGTCCGTGATTTGAACCGAGGGAACAAATCGTGTCAGGATCAGCCTGATGTTATTTGTATCCTGCTGTAACTTTACTGTATAAAGAGCAAACATCTCCAACATGTCAGGAGCAGTTAGTCATTACAACAAGTGTTTGTGAACTAAAGATCAAGAATGTGGGATCCTGTTTGTCTGTGATTTAAACAGCCCAGCGCTGCTCCAGACGCAGGGAAAACCAACCCTGCAGGGAGACCTACCTCCGCACCTGTGCAGGTGAAGCCAAAGGGCAGATTTGCTTCACCATGTTTTGTAGTCTTTGGCTTAGAATGAAGTTGGTTTGGAAACATTCAGCGATGCTTCATCTCCTGCTTTGTGTTTCTGTAGGCGCCGTGCTAGCAGTGTCCAAGCGTTTTGTTTGTTTCTCCCCCTTTCATCCTGCGCCCCCCCTGCCATGGCTCTGCGCCCCTCCTAGGGGGCGGGCCCCACACTTTGGGAAGGTCTGCCTTAGACTCCCATGTGGAAACATGTTTACAGCCTGATACAGAAACAATTTAGATAGTTTTCCCCTTTGGACCTCCTGTACATCTGTGTGTACACTTGAATATTTGACATGATGTCAGCGTCATATAAAGATAGTGCAGGTAGCCTGCAGCTTTAAGAGGAAACAGAAAAAGAGAAAGTGGAGGACGTCCCAGAGGCTGTACTCACAGTCACGGAGCTCCTCGGGGTTCTGTTATCAACACTTTGTATTTACTTATGAAACTTCTGCTCATTTTTGGCTCCAAAATTACAAAACATGGAGTCAACAAACAACTGGGTGACATCACGGTGGATATGTATATTTTTTTATATACAGTCTGTGATCAAATGTCTGGTCTGATGCTTTGATCGGCTGTCCTTTCAGTCCCTCAGGTGAAGGTGTCAGAGGGGGTCGATGTTGTGCTGCCCTGGAAAACCTGGATTCCTCCACCAGAAAAAGCCACTGTGGAGTGGAGCCGTCATGAGCCGTGGCCCATGATTGTCCATGTCTATCAAAGCGGCTCGAACTGTCTGGAGAAGCAGACCTGGTTGTACCGTGGCCGCACAAAGATGGAGGACGAAGATCCTCGTAAGAACAGAAACCTCAGTCTGGTCCTGCGCGAGCCCACGGTGCTCGACAGTGGCGAGTATACGTGCACCATCAAAGAGGAAGAACGAGTCGTGAGGGCAAAGTGTCTGAGGCTCCACGTCAGAGGTCAGAGGAGGAGCTTGTTTCCTGTTTCTGTTGTTTTCGTCTCTTCCTGCTGTCTGACCATCTGTCTGCTCCTTCTGCAGATTTCAATCACATCTCTGATGATGAAGAAAATGGAGAAAAGACTCCTTTGATCAGATATCGTGGGCCCCAGTCTGTCTGATCTCTGGCTCCCCCTCAGGTCCTCTCGGTGAACTGCGCTCAGTATCAAGCAGTAAAGAAAGATTTTAAAAGTCCAAACAAAGGAAAGGAAGAAATAAGACGGCGGGATTCAAAGGTTTTTAAACATCATCCATTTTTAAAGTATTTCAGACGACAGAACATGTACTGTTTGTTTCTCAGGATCCACATGATAAAAAGCGTTTAGCTGACATTAACACTGTGGCAGGCGTTGGTTTGTGGCACGTCTGCGGGGGAGACCGACACACCGCAGCTCCATCATTGTTAGGTTTTGTATTGTTGATTGTCATTTATGCTTAGAAATATTTAACCATTTAAGCTTAGAAGTATATAATCATTTGTAGATTGAAAGAATGTCTCATCCTAGGTCTGTAACAACTCTGTGTAAGCATGAAGAGGGGGGGAGTGCGTTCACTCCTCTACAGAGTGTTCTGGCATAGATCACACACCTCCTCCTAGGAGAGGTTGTATTTTCTCTTTCTGATATATGTACACACGTATATCTCTTTAAGTATAAGAGCCTTTTGTTCAGATGGAGCCCTAGACTCCTGGCACCAGCTATCTTGGACACACACACACACACACACACACACACACACACACACACACACACACACACACACACACACACACACACACACACAGTATTCTTTGTTCACATGTATACCTATGTAAGATGTTACATGTTAATGACCCTATGCATATTCATGTAACCACAATAAAAGGAGTGCTATGGGGAGCCTGGCTGAGAGTCTGATGGGGGTCAAGTGGTGGGACGACACTTGGCTCCAGCCGGATCTCCCTCATGCATGAGTAAACCAGAGAACTTTGCCTACTTCGTGTCTTGCTTGCTGTGTAATTATATTGCCTTCAACGTTCCAGCGAATAGGTTCAAGCTACAAACCTATCAATCATGTATACGAAGAATGAAAAGGGTCCTGAGTTGTTGTTGTTCTGCACGTGTTGCTAAAAGCTGCAGCCCAGGGGTGTTGTATCAGCAACCGTGTGTCAAGTGCAAATATGTGGTTGGGTCTGTGCTTACCGCCACAAACAACTGTAGGACATCGGACCCAGTTAGGGAGATCGTCCACTTCCACAGACTGTGACAATCTCCCTAACTTCTGAATGTGGGAGTGAGAAGGAGCACCCAGGTGCAGACACACCAGGAGACGGAGCTGAGTTTACACAAAAGGCGAAGCGTTTATGAGGCTGAAGACATGAAGACAAAAACAAAGCAGGGGGAGAGAACTACAACTAAAAGCTAAACTGTGACGACTACGACAAAGTGACACGAACATGATTCTGAACAGGTGCACGCGAGGAAACATGAACACGCCCTGAACAGAATCATGAAAGACTTTAAACCTGAGGTAACGTGGAGGGAGGAAGACTGACAGACTGAATGAAAACGCACAGGCTAAATACACACAGGAAGTGATCAGGTGAAGGGGAAACAGCTGACAGGAATAAACATAATGACACCACAGGGGAAGTAAAACTTAACCCGTTAAACATGGGCTGTATCCCAATTCAGGCTCTGCAGCCTCAACGATCCTCAAGGGCCGCGTACTGAAAGACCGCTAAGGCCGGAAGTGCGAGGCTTGTGTAATGGGACGGTCTAGCCTCCGTTGCGCTGATACTGTTGTTTGTCAATAAAGTTAAAAAAAAAAAGCCTCCGTTGTGCTGCCCAGGTTGCCAAGCAACCATGATACTAACAGCTGGAAACGTGTCATACAGCTGTGTTTGACAGAGATGAAGGAGAAAATCTTTTGTTCATTTGTTTCTTTCTACATGAGCTTTGATCATTCTCTGTGAGATTAAGCTCAGCTATTGGACGGCGTATATTTTAAAGTAAAGGCTTTAAAACCAAGTTAGTACAAACGTCACTGATGTCACATAACTTTGCCGACATGTGGCCAACAGTAATGTTTTAATATTCTTCATTATTAAACATTTGCACATAAATAAGTGACATAATATTCAGTACTTAAAGTTTACTCTTCGGCCGCCCCTCATCCGCCGTTTTTTTCTGCAAATTTATCCACACCCATCGCCGCGCTATGCATTCTGGGATATGTTGGGCCACGAAGTCTACACTGCCACATCCTTAAAATTCAGGGAAATGAAGGACGCATTTGAGGGCCGCATTTCGAGCAGCCTTTGAATCGGGACAGCCTTCGGCGCGCCGCTGTGACGTAATCGGCCTTGAAATGCGTACTTTAAGGCTGCAGAGCCTGAATTGGGATACAGCCATGGAAACACCAGACTCTTCAAAATAAAACAGGAAACAGCAGGTCAAACTAGATCATTAGAACACACACAATTAGACACAAACACACGTACAACTGAAAGTAAAACACTGAGGACAAGACAGACCACAGGACAGGAAAAGACTCATAACTAAGGAGACGAAGAAGAACATATACTAGACTAGAACTGAAGACAAACAAATGATAATATGTTGCACACTTGGATTAAGACGAGTTGAAACTAGTGTAGCTTTGTGAGTTTGCCTTTACTGTAAATGCAAATGTATAGACATAGCACATCGTTACACCTTTGTACAGTCTCACACAGCTCTTATCAGGTGCACTGCATTATGGTTAGTGGCCAGGCTTATTTACTCCACTGCAGCGCTCTCTCTCTTAGGGCAAGGCTAGTTCAGTAGGTAGAGTGGTTGCCCCATGGTTGGAAGGTCGGGGGTTCGACTCCACTGAACGACTACCCTGAGGAACTCCTGAGCAAAGTACCGTCCCTGCACACTGCTTCACTGGGTGAATGGGAAAATGCAGAGGAGTAATTTCCCTACGGTGACTAACACATACACACACATAATTTTATTAATATAAAGAGACACCTGCAACCTTATTCACAGCTCTGCTGCAGGTTAAAGCATTAGGCCATATAAAGCCATCAGCACTTCTGAGGTGTGTCCTCCATCCTGTGACCAGAATCAGCCTCAGAGCTCCATGTGGAAGGAGGTCTCAGCAGGAGCTCCAGTGGAGGATCCACAAACGACACAGAGAACAAAGGATTTTTGTTGAGCTCATTGACTTATTCTCAGTCGGACTCGTGTTTGAGATGTTCAAGATTCCTTGAAGTCATCACAGGACTAAACATGAGCACAAAAACCTCAACAATCCTACATCAACTTTTTATCATGTGATCAGGTTTCATCAGCTTTAAGACATAAAAGCAGTCAGAATGAGCAGCCTGTGTCACTCTGGCCGCACCTGTGAAACCAAGTGGGCACAAAGTGAGAGATTCTGTGCAGGAGTTCTGTGTACTGAGAAAAAATGGAAATGAATAAAAGCATCCTGTCAGTGTGTGCCTGAACTCTCTCTTTGATTTCTTTAAACGACAGTTTCATTACACAAACAAAAGCAGATAAATCAGCAGCATCACGTAGGCTGAGATCCAGAGCCGGCTCACTATGGTATCCACTTTGGTCCTTTGATGGATTTCAAAGTGAGATCATGGATATCAGAACATCCGTGGGGAAGAAATGTCAAGGGAAAAAGTCCTGTGAAGGTTCGAGGTGTTTCAGTGTGGTCTATAAATTGGAATAAAAGCATTTATCCATGCAACATTCATCCATCCACCCACCGATCATCCATCTGTCCATCCTTCCATCCATCCATTCGACTGTTCACCCATCCATCATCCATCCTTCTAAATGTCCTTCTGTCCAACGGTCCATCCATCGACGTCGACGTCGTGGGCATGCTTAGCAACAGTGTTTTGCTTAAACCACGAGTTGGGATGTTGTGGGGGATTCTTATCACAATGTTCCCCAGCCTTAAGCTGCTTGTCACACTCTTTCCCTGATAACGCCACTAAGCTTTCTTAAGGTGGGAGATTACTGAGGGGAAGAGCGCTTTTGTGGGCCAAAGCATTTTTCACTTTTCATCCTATTGCTTCCTCCCGATATGATGCTTTCTTCAATGACCTGAAAAAGACTTTTGCTTATCCAGTATCTGAGAGCAGTTCTTCCAAGAAATGATTGACATTTGCATTAGAGCGTTACCGCAGAGACCAGTGATGGAGTGTTTGTGCTGAGTTTGGACATGTGCCAGTAAAGCTGTGTTGAATCTGTGTGCAGCCTCTGATGAGGGAGGTGGTGGAGAACAAGGTGGAGATCACCAAACAGGAGGCACGGGAGCTGGTGGAGCGGTGCCTCAAGGTGTTGTACTACAGAGATGCTCGCTCCTACAACAGAGTAAGTCGCACCGCCGCGCACACTCAGGTGTACTGGACGCCATCCGGAGAAAGTAACAATTTTATTTCTGTTTCATTTCAGCACGAGATCGCTATCGTCACCGAAGAGGGCGTGGAGATCCTCGGACCCCTGTCTTCTGAAACCAACTGGGACATAGCCCACATGGTCAGGTAGGGTCAAAGGTCAGAAGACGAGGAAGAGTTAGGGATTTTTCCTCCAAGTTTAAAAACTGTTTCTGAGAGTAACCACCACCAATATGTCGATAGCATAACCAAGCAGAACACCTGACTTCACTGTAATGAAAATGTTGATCAGATACAAACAAAGCTTTATTTACAATCTGTAGATGTGACTGACATTTTTCTTCATGTTTCTCTGCAGCGGGTTTGAATGAAGAGAAGTGGCAGCGGTCTCAGCATCACTAACAAACCCTTCTCCTCCTGTTTGCTCCAGTTTACTCTGTACTTTCTCTTTTGTATGATGGAAAATAAATGTAAGAAATAAAGAGAGCTGTTTTCCTTGGTTTATTTGTCATCTGCAGATTATTGAAGATTATCTTCAGATGAAACAGTTAAATTTGTCCTCAGTAAAAGTAGAATCACTGATTTATATCAACTGTTCCACAGATTTTTACTACTGCACGTTGGTTTAAAGAGTTTAATTTATTTTAACCTCCTAAGACCCGAACTCTTCCACAGCAGCATTTTTAATTTCTCTTTGAAATTTGGGCTGATTGGGACCCGATGAATGTAAATACAAAGAATTACCAGATTTTTTTAAAACCTAATTTTTGTTTCTAAGAAAAATGAGAGCCACATATGAGGATATTTGTTTAAAATGTTGATAGAACACAAGCAGTATAATGTCCTTGTAAGTGGATATGTGGAGGAAAATTGAGTATTTTGGTCTAAATAACCCAAAATGTGATGTCCACATATGTGGACGCCAGGTTCTAAAGAGGTTAATGGGGGTTTTGTTTTTTTACTTTTTGGAATTAGTCTTTTATCCACATTAAAAGTCTTGGGGTTTGTAGGGAAAAAGCATTATTTACTCTAAGAAATTTGAGATCGTGTAAATATTTTAACCACATCCTTTATGTGGTTAATGAGAATTCAGTTATTATAAAATGCTCAGACTGGAGAACCTGAGCTCCCTGAGCTCGTCTTGCATCTGGAGGTGTATATGTCTGTGATGGTTGGGACACTGCCTCCTTCACCACCCTGTGTAGAGCTTTCCTCTCTGCCTCAGTGCAGTTTCTGTGCCACACGTTGATGCCAGAGCACAGAACACTCTCCACCGCACATCTGTAAAAGGAGATTCCCACACATCTCATCTGCCTCAGGAAGTAGAGCCTCTGGTGAGCCTTCCTGATCAGGCTGGAAGTGTTTTTCCAGGTAAGGTTGCTATCTAGGTACATACCCAGGTACTTGTAGCTGGGTACTACTTAGACTGCAAATCCTCCAACGTGCAGGGGTGTGTGTGTGTGTGTGTGTGTGTGTGTGTGTGTGTGTGTGTGTGTGTGTGTGTGTGTGTGTGTCTTCTCCTCCTCAAGTCCACAATCTTCTCCTTCGTCTTCTTGTCATTTAAGCAGAGATTGTTTTTCCTGCACCAGTCCTCCAAGTGTTCCACCTCCTTCCTGTAGCCGGTCTCATCGTTTGTGAAGCAACCAACCACAGCTGTGTCGTCTGCAAACTTTACAACATGACAGCCTGGATGGTTGGGTGAGCAGTCATATGTAAGCAGCGTGAACAAAGCTTTATTTGCAATCTGTAGATGTGACTAATGTTTGTGTTCATGTTTCTCTGCAGCGCGTTTGAATGAAGACGAGAGGCAGGGGTTTCAGCATCACTAACAAACCTTTCTCTTCCTGTCTGTTCCTGTTTACTCTGTGTACTTTCTCTTTTGTATGATGGAAAATTCATGTGACAAAATAAAGAGAGCTGTTTTCCTTGATTTCTTGAAGATTAAACAGCTAAATATGTCCTCAGTAAAAGTAGAATCACTGATTTGCATCAGCTGTTCAACATAGTTTTACCATAGCATGGCATTTGAATGGTTGACTTTATTCTAATGTGTTTTTTTTTTTTAATTAATCTTTTATCCACAATAAAATTCTTGGGTTTGTAGGCAAAAAAACAGATTTTTTACCCTAAGAAATTTGAGATAATATTTAACCATATCCTTTATGTGGTTAATGAGAATTCCGTTTATTAATATTAGATGATCATTTCAGACTGGAGAACCTGAGCTCCCTGCTTCTTCCTAACATTTCTACATGCATGTCAATTTTACGTTTTGTCTGAGCCGGTTTCGCTTTCGCTGTTGCTATGCAGAATTCGACAGAAGAATTCGTCTATTTTGTAACTGGGCAGACCAGGAAAAGGCGTCCAATCAAATTAATTCCTGTTCTAAAAACATTTCTACTCGACGAATAGGATTAAACCCGCTTTTGGTGTCTGGGTAGATTTTTGAGAACTGACCAATGGGAATAGACGCTGGGTTTGTAGTCAGGCAGACATAACAAACTCGTCCAATCACAAAAAAATCTGAAAAGGGGAATTTTGCTGTATCTTGGCTCAGGTACTTTCTTTTTCTTTTTTAAAATAAATAGTGAAGCGGGCTTCGCTTTTCGGATCATCCAGTAATAACAGAATTTATGTATCATTATCAAGAATTATTTGGAAATGAAAAAGATCGCGCTGAAACGATTTAACGGGCTGTTTCAGCGCTTACTAGCTAATGCTTATCAGTTAGCTACTAGCTTAGCTTGTGAGCCACCCTATGATGATTAGCATGCAGGTAGCCCGTATATGTCTGTTATCCGGAACATCACCGGCATCCTAACCGGGAGCCGATTCACGCACGCGTGACAGTCGTGAAACGGTTCTAACATCTGTTCAGAACAACTCAGCCACCGAGTCTGGGCCGCCTCCGGTAGCTAACGCGGAGGACGGCATTAGCCCACTAGCTTCGGAGTAATATGTTCTAGTGATGGGTCGTTCGCGAACGAAATGGCTCTTAGAGCCGACTCTTTGACGTGAACGACGCGAGCCGGCTCCTTATCGCGAGCCGTCACGTGGGGTTTTTTTTCTTTTTCTTTCTCTCACCCTCTCTCTCTCGCCTGCACGTGAGCCTTGTGCTTTACGCTGGGCAGAGGGGGGAGGGGCGGTAGTTACACTCAGTAGCAGGAACAGAGCCAGAGGGAGAGAGAGAGAGAGAAAGAGAGCCAGGGACAAAAACGTGACATTAGAAAGGTATAGTAATCATCCACAACTATTTTCGGTTGCAGATGATAAAGGATTCAGAAAGTTTATTCATCCAGGCCCATATGACAGAGAATATGCATGTTCTTTTTGTTTTGATATTTTAATTTATATTTAATTGGGTTGTGGTTTGCAGTGTTTTGTGTTGTTTTCACTTTAAATTTGTAAAAGGAAAAAGCTGAAAATTTAAATAGTTAAAAGTTGAAATGTGAATAGTTGATTTTTGTATTATATGATTTATTTATTACATTTTATGTGGAGTGAATAAATAAAAGTATATTTACGGTGGCCCCTACAGACAAAGCACATACAAACTTCAAATCACGTACGAACTCTGATGCATGTGCAAACTCCAAAACACGTACAAACTCCGAAGCATGTAAAAACTCAGAAGCACATAAAAACTCAAAACACGTACAAAAGACAACAGAAGTGCTCCAGGATGCTGGGCGCAGTGTGGAGCTTTTGGTATCTTGTGGCTACACAAGCCAGCAAGTACCAACAACCGGATTTGGTGTGTGGTAGTAACAGGTAAATGAACTTTTTTTTAAATTATTTGAATATATATATGAGTGCCTGTGTATAAATACACAAACAATACACACATGCTTTCAATTGTGTAATTTAAGTGATCTAGTAGCTCTGCTTTGGAAGTTCAGTTCATGCTAGAAATGTTTTTCGGAGTTTGTACGTGTTTTGTCTCTAGGGGCCACCGCATATATTTATATATAAACATACCGGTATATAAATAAAACCACTTTGTTTTACGTTAGTAATTCTTTTTGTGCATAATTTTATATTATTGTTAATAATAAATTAATTAAAGCAACAAAACAACCTGAAGAGCCGGTTCGGAGCCGAAAGAGCCGGCTCTTTTTAGTGAGCCGAACCGAAAGAGCCGGATCTCTAAAAAGAGCCGGAAATCCCATCACTAATATGTTCAGCTGGGCTCGTGCGTGTGTGTATGTGCCTGGGCAGCAGTGATACCTCAGGGCCCGCTGGACCCCAACACTGGACTGCAGCAGGACTGTGAACTGCATTGAGAGCCACAGCTGCCTGATGTCCTAGTAACTAATTGTTGATTTTTAGGCCAAAGCTGATCAAATTAGTTCTTAAACTGTTTCCTGAACACAGTTAGTGTCTCATCATATTTTATTAAACATGGTTAGTTCTGCTGGAAAGCTATGGGAGTCTGTGGGGACTGACCCTATGCTGGCCCCTCTGCTGAACTTCAGAGGAACTGCAGGTGGGCAGGCTGGTTTTAAATGTGTCTGTCCATGTACATTATTGGTGGGGGGGGGGGGGGGTCTGCGTGCAGTCTTCCAAGATCCTGACTGCACATTGTTGAGCGTGGATGACACAATTTGATCGGTTGACAAGTGGGCTGCAATACGCACAGCAGAGTTTGTTGAGAAGGGAACTGCAGACAAACCCTGCAAAGATTTAAAAAAAAAAATGAATAAAGAGCTCGCTGCAGGCAGACGGCAGGCCCCAGACTGGACAGCATCCACAAAGCTGGCTTCAGTTGCTGCTTTTGTCCTTACAGTGTGCGTTTTCCTGTGTGTCTCTCTCAGATGGTGTTTCACAGCATTGGTTAGTTGGTCCTGATGTCCGAGGACCAGTGTCACCAACGGGCCGAGGCCTCCCGGAGGGGCCGGGGCGGTCTGGAGACAGGGGAGGGTGACACTGAGCCCAGCATGCTGCTGCAGAAACTGAAGAGCAACATCTCGTAAGTCTGAGTGAGGGCAATGAAGCAGGAAGTGTTTGTGTGTCAAAATGGGGATTAGAATTTCTGAAGCTCTGACGTCCCTGTGTGGTTTTCGTGATGGATCTGATCAGCATGTCCTCTGTCCTCTTACAGGAAACACGTTCAGACCAAAGTAGAGCAGATCCTGGTAAGAAACTTGATGTGAGGTTAAAGTCTGGTTTGGTGCTCACCTCAGGTCTGGTTCATTCACTGTGGGGTTTTTTTCAACAGCAAGATGTTCAGCGTTTCTCTGACAATGACAAGTTGTACCTGTACCTGCAGCTGCCCTCTAGACCGAGTTCTGGAGACAAAAGGTGACGTTGCTTCTCCATTTTGCTCCTTTGTTTTTTATCCTGATAGTTTGTGATTCGTCGTTTTTCTGTCAGAAACGGTGAACCTCTGTAAATCTTGAATTTGTGTTCTCAGCGGCAGCGATTCGAGTTCATTTAACACGGCCGACCAGCTTCACACCTGTAACTGGATCCGCAGTCACCTGGAGGAGCATTCAGACACCTGCCTGCCCAAACAGGACGTCTACGAGACCTACAAGTCAGAAATCACACACACGCACAGTGACCTTGTAACAAGGGTGGTTTGACATAGATCTGGTTGCCATGGCGCTCCGATGCTTTCCTGACTGTGCGTCTGTCTGTCCTGCAGGAGGTACTGTGAGAACCTGCAGCAGCGTCCTCTGAGCGCTGCCAACTTTGGGAAGATCATCAGAGACATTTTTCCCAACATCAAAGCGAGACGGCTCGGAGGCCGAGGACAGTCCAAATATCCTTTCAGATTAAAAGTGCAGAAAACCCGAACCCAGTCTAAGGTCAGGAATGCCAGGAGTAACCTTTAGCCTTCCTTAACCCGCTGAAACGTACTGTTACAGCGGCATCAGGAGGAAGACGGTCCTCAACATGCCTCTGCTGCCCAACCTCGACCTGAAGAATGACCCCATGTAAGTGTTGCTGCAGAGCTGCTTCAGTCACCGACTGCTGCATCCTCGATGCATGAAGGAGCGTTTCCTTCCTCCCTGCAGCTGTCAGACTGTACAATCAGAACTGCTCCCAACAAGCATAGATGTTTACATCAGCGCTGTAACTGCACTAATCAACCGAACAACTGCTACTGTTATAGGTGCATATTACTTTTCTCAGCTTATATACGCTAACTTTTTGGAAGTTACACGTTTACTTTTTAATGCACAGGTACAATCACACAATCTGCACTTTTCTAATTATTCTAAATATTCTTAAATCTTTAAACATCTTTCAGTATCCTGCTCTGTTTGCCACTTATCTGTACTTTAGTTTTAATAACTGTACAGGACTCTGCTTTGGTAACTATTGTCCATGATGTAAATATGTTAAAGTTGTGTTTCTCACCTGTGTCCTGTTCTTTTTGTATATGTGTGTTTTTGCTACTGTTACAACCAAATTTCCCCTTGTGGGACAATTAAAGGATTATTCTATGCAAACTGCCATGATCATTGATCAATGATCATTGAATGGTTATGAGTACCATCACAGTGGGCTGTATTTTTGCAGGCACTAAATGACCAGATGAAAGACCAGTGAACCTGCTTCTTTTGAGGAATTAACCTCCCTTACTTTCACGATTGACAACTGCCTGAGGCAAAGGGAAGCTGAAAAGAACTACAAGGCCCATAAGGCACCTAGTTCACCTCTGTTGTCCGTCCCTACACCGCCCACTCTTCTCTTCAGCCACCAGTGGAGCCCATGCAGAGTCGGTGCTTGCGGTTGACCCTGAAGGAGAGGAAAAGGCGTTTGAGCCCATTGTTTTACTGCACCGCTCAGGGCATTTTCTCGCTTGTCCTACTGGTCATTCTTTTTCCACAACATGGCAAAACTTGTTTCAGATCACTTGAACAGTACAGATAAATACCTTCTGAAAGTTATGTCAGCAGCCAACAAAAAAGCCATCACAAAGTGCTGGCTTCAGAAATGCCCCTTAACAGGCATTTTATTTATTTTTGTTATGAAACAGTTACATGCATTAGAGCAAATGACATGTGCTATAAGGCTCCAAAGGACCCAGGAAGAAAATGTGGGAGAAATGGTGTTATCGTTTGGCTCTTGAAGCAGACTAGGTGAGATTGTACAGTTGGATCATACAATTTTGCTTCTAACTTTTACTGCAAAAGTAACTATTGTACTTGATTTTGTTAATAATCATCCCATGACCTCTTGTTCCTTCCTTTTCGGCGTGTATGTTCGTGTTTGTATGTTTACAGTTTTAAAAAAAAGGTCAGATATCTCACCTCCTTCAGCTTACCAACCTGGCAAACCTCCCTCTCTGGAACCTTGGCTCGTCACCGTCTCCTATACTCAGTAAGGTTTTGCGCTTCAGAAATAGCATTCTCTTGAGTCTGTATTTGTTGCAGTTTAGTATTTCTAAATTATTCTGAATTTCATCTCAAAAGTTGGCTGCGTCCACAATTATTTTCCTTTTCACATTTAGAATCTGAATCTACTTCACATTTTTTCAGACTTGGGAAAGACAGATGTTGAAGTATTTATCTCTGCCACTGTGTGTTATTAAATCAGAGCAGAGATAAGCTATTTAAAGATATTCTTTTTCATTATCTTCAAATTAAAGGTAAATCAGCAACAGCACAATCAGAATGAGGCAGCAACACAGGAAACACCAGTAAACTGCTGGTTTTTAAATTGTTTTTTCTTTTATTATAATTTTAAGAAATTATTCCAGTTAAAATTTATGGTTTTAGAATATTTTAAGACTTTAGTTCAGGTTCACTACTGACGCGCTGTATTGTTTCCTCCCGTTAGTAGGCGGCGGTAAAACGCCATCCTGTGACATCAAACCGGCTAATCGCCTAAAAGAAGGGCCGTTGTCGTCACTTCCGGCAGTATCTAACATGGAGTCTGGTAGAGTGAAGTTGAGTCTGTGGGAGGACGGTCCGAAGCCGGGACACTTTTACTCCTTCCCCGGGAGCAGCAGTAGCGGGGCAGGCACAGCTTGTGGACCGGTCCGACACACACTGTGAGTGAGCCGCGGTCCTGCTCCGGGGCCGGTCCCGGTGCCGGGGTTTCGGTTTGAGTGCTGCATCATCATGGAGGAGGCTAGCTAATGCTAAGCTAACTGCCTGGTTACACTGATTTAAACGCTGGGTATTCTCCGTCCTTTCCGCTGAGTAACGTCAGCGCCGACGGGAGACCCGCGGGTCACACCTGAGTCCGCCTGAACTCTCGTGCGGTGTTTCAACAACAGGTTTGGTTGAGTTGGGTGGACCCGTTCCTCGAGCAGCTTCACTGCTGTTTGCTGGCACTAGCGCCATCTTGGGACGTGCACTCAGAGTTAACAGGGTTAAAATTGTGACCCAGGCAGCAATACTCGAGGACAGGCGTCAGTGATCTGTCACTGCAGTGTGGAGGTTTACGGGAAATACAGCCAGGCTTGTCCATGCAGAGCTTTCAGCATCCTGAGGGTGCGTCTGCTTACGTCACCATGGTAACGGGTGGGTGACTGAGAGCAGACGCGTTATCCACAGGGCGCAATTTACTGTTTATCAACAGAGTGATGCTTTAGAAACTAACCAATCAGAGTGGCTACAGGCGAATGAACTACTGCTCCCATGAGAATGACCTCTGACCTCCTTTAGCCAAGTCCTTTCTGTTCAGATCATACTGTGTGTGTGTATTATCACTTCCAAGGTAACTGTGCCCTCCACCAATCAGACGTTTAAGCAGAGGATTGTGGGTAGCATAGTTATTTTCTGTTACGTGTAGGCGTGTTCCTGGCAACTAGTTTCTTAGCTGAGTAAAAGAGGAGAAAGATTAGGCTAGTCTAAAAGTAAGAATCACTTCGATAGCAAGTTAAAATTGACGACCATTAACTGGACAAAGGCAGAATCATGCTGCTTAACTGTGTGACACCTTTCATCGTGCATTGTGAAATATATAAGTTCACAATGTATGTGTGTTAGAATATATATATCTATACACACACACAGTCCAGACAACGAAGAAACATGCGTGTTGTTTGTGTGTTGTGCCGTGCATTAGTAACGATGCACACTGTTCAAAAATTCATGACAACCACTTCAATAAAAGTTCTACATCTAAAATATCGAGACAGTAAAGCATCTAGGTATTTTCTTCTGCTTAGTTGAAGTCGAGCCACGGGGCAATGGCCCCAGCTTATCTGGGGGAACATCGAGGCATGCCAGGGCCAGCTGAGATGTCCTCTCAGTAGGACATGATCTCTGCCCTCTGGGTTTTCACATGTTCCATCGCACAGGCTAATTACACCACCATTGGACTTGTTTAAAGTAACCGTGCCCCGTCCTCCTTCCACAGGAACCCGATGGTTACAGGAACGTCGGTACTTGGTGTGAAATTCACTGGCGGGGTGGTGATCGCCGCAGACATGCTGGGCTCGTATGGCTCTCTGGCTCGCTTCAGGAACATCTCCCGCCTCATGAAGGTGATGCCACCACCAGCAGAGGTCAGCTGACCGACTGCTTGTTTCAGCAACTTTAATATTGGTGTTTCCTCCACAGGTGAACAACAGCACCATCCTGGGAGCCTCGGGCGACTACGCCGACTACCAACACCTGAAACAGGTCATCGAGCAGATGGTGTAAGCGCGTGCACACACACACGTATGTGCACACTCACATACACACACTTGTACATCCCCCTTCCCATCTCACTGGTGTCGTTTTCCGTCAGTATCGATGAGGAGTTGCTAGGTGACGGGCACAGCTACAGCCCAAAGGCCGTGCACTCGTGGCTCACCCGCGTCATGTACAACCGCCGCAGCCGCATGAACCCACTGTGGAATACCGTAGTCATCGGCGGCTTCTACAACGGGGAGAGGTGAGACTCGGGGTGGGGGGGTGGTTGGGGTCAGACCAGTCAAGCTGCATTCGTATTTGTTACCGCCTGTTTTTTAGTTCTAGGTCAGTTTTGTTTCTTTAATGTTTTATGTTTTTGGTGCTCATGGATACGGCGGTTTTTAAAAAAAAAGAAAGAAGTATATAACTCCCAGGATGCATTTCAGCATGTTTACCTGTTAGAGGTGAACCTGAAATGGGAAGTAGCTCTTCTCTCACCAGGTTGCCGCCTTCCTTCTCTCCAGTTTCCTAGGTTACGTGGATAAACTGGGCGTGGCTTATGAGGCTCCCACAGTGGCTACAGGCTTTGGTGCATACTTGGCTCAGGTGAGTTTCAGCTGTAACGCTCTGCTGGCTTTAGAAGGTTAATCATGTCTAAAGGTTTTTAAGGTGTGGTCATACAGCTGACTAACAGTTGAGGCATTAGAGCGTTACCGCAGAGACCAGTGATGGAGTGTTTGTGCTGAGTTTGGACATGTGCCAGTAAAGCTGTGTTGAATCTGTGTGCAGCCTCTGATGAGGGAGGTGGTGGAGAACAAGGTGGAGATCACCAAACAGGAGGCACGGGAGCTGGTGGAGCGGTGCCTCAAGGTGTTGTACTACAGAGATGCTCGCTCCTACAACAGAGTAAGTCGCACCGCCGCGCACACTCAGGTGTACTGGACGCCATCCGGAGAAAGTAACAATTTTATTTCTGTTTCATTTCAGCACGAGATCGCTATCGTCACCGAAGAGGGCGTGGAGATCCTCGGACCCCTGTCTTCTGAAACCAACTGGGACATAGCCCACATGGTCAGGTAGGGTCAAAGGTCAGAAGACGAGGAAGAGTTAGGGATTTTTCCTCCAAGTTTAAAAACTGTTTCTGAGAGTAACCACCACCAATATGTCGATAGCATAACCAAGCAGAACACCTGACTTCACTGTAATGAAAATGTTGATCAGATACAAACAAAGCTTTATTTACAATCTGTAGATGTGACTGACATTTTTCTTCATGTTTCTCTGCAGCGGGTTTGAATGAAGAGAAGTGGCAGCGGTCTCAGCATCACTAACAAACCCTTCTCCTCCTGTTTGCTCCAGTTTACTCTGTACTTTCTCTTTTGTATGATGGAAAATAAATGTAAGAAATAAAGAGAGCTGTTTTCCTTGGTTTATTTGTCATCTGCAGATTATTGAAGATTATCTTCAGATGAAACAGTTAAATTTGTCCTCAGTAAAAGTAGAATCACTGATTTATATCAACTGTTCCACAGATTTTTACTACTGCACGTTGGTTTAAAGAGTTTAATTTATTTTAACCTCCTAAGACCCGAACTCTTCCACAGCAGCATTTTTAATTTCTCTTTGAAATTTGGGCTGATTGGGACCCGATGAATGTAAATACAAAGAATTACCAGATTTTTTTAAAACCTAATTTTTGTTTCTAAGAAAAATGAGAGCCACATATGAGGATATTTGTTTAAAATGTTGATAGAACACAAGCAGTATAATGTCCTTGTAAGTGGATATGTGGAGGAAAATTGAGTATTTTGGTCTAAATAACCCAAAATGTGATGTCCACATATGTGGACGCCAGGTCCTAGGAAGTTAATGGGGAAGGGCAAAAGACAAAAACCAACAGAACGGGCAGAGAAAAAAAAAATGCATATATCAATCACCTGGATCACCTGCTGAGAAAGAAAAAAGAAAGCAAGCAGAAGAGAACAAGAGTAATAGAATAAACAACATCACAATGATATATGGGAATATGACAGTAAATACTAAATGTTAAACATTATTGTGCAGCACATAAGATCAACAGAACACAGTGTGCTTTGAGGTAGGAGCCAAAAAGGGTGTAGTTTGTGGGTGTGATCACCCGTGTGTACACCTGTGAGCATGGACGCGCTTGTTTTTTGTTTTTTTAAAAGGTTCCTTCATGTAATAATCTGCTAGAGGGTGTGGGGGGGCCACAGCCCCGTCCTCCAGGGCGTCAAGCAGGTATGGAGGAGATCAAAACTCCAGACATCCAGAGGCCCCCAGAACACAAGAGACCAAGGAAGACCAACAGAGGGGCAGCCGCGCCACTGTCCCGGAAAGAGCTGAGGAGAGTCCCAGATGAGGGCTCACTCAGCAGCCGCGGAGCAGAAGCCAGGGGGAGTTGCAGTGACGCGCCCGTGAGCTCCGCCGGCAGCCAGCTGTGCCTGAGTGACCGAGCCCCAGGCCGAGAGGCCGGGGGCACCCCACCTCCGAAGTGGCCCGAGCGAGCCCTAGGCTCCAGGCCCCGATAAGCGGCCGCCAAGGAGTGAGCCGGTGTGTACCTGGACGCCCATCCCCGGACACAAAGAACCACCAATGCACCGATGTCTGAGGGGGTCCGCCACTGGCAGGGGAAGTGGTGGTAGGGGGAGATAGGCCTCCAAACCTTGGAGGGCCTGAGATGTCCCCAGAGAGGTGGCGCCTGATACCCAACCTGACATATAGACACAGACATACAGGCACACACAGACACAAACATCCATTCCCACCCTCATGCTCTCATATGCACTTACTCCACACTCAACCAACGTGGAGACAGACATAAAGAGACTCTGTACACACGATCACACTCCCCAAGCATACTCTACAAACCGGGTCTAGGTACCCCCGCCCCTGGAGGGGGGAACTGCACCCAGACCCAGGTGGTGTTTCCCTTTTCCCTGCGGTGGGGGGAGGCAGACCGCCCCGACTCCGCAGCAGCAGGAAGGCTCCACACTCCAGACCGCAGTCGGACGGCCAACTCCTCCTCCTAGTCCTAGCCCCCCTGCTCCAGCAGGTCGCAGAGAATGGGGGTGAGAGAAGACTCCGAACCTCCCTCCACCCGCTCATTGTAATGTTGATGCATGTGTGTTCTAAGGTGCATTTAAAACCCAGGAGGTTTTGTCTTTTGCCCTTCTCCCCCGTCCCTCTTCTCAGCTGTTTCTCTTTCCCTCTTTCTTTCTCCCCTTCTTTTCCCCAGTCAAGTCTGTCCCGTATTCAGTAAGTGAAAATAAAATAAAAAATAAAAGGTGAATCAAATGGACCATTACGGCAAGGCTGGGATGGTCAGTTTGGTAAAGTAAATCCGTTGGGCATCTTTCTTTGCCTTTAGACAATAATTCTGATGCAAAAGAGCCAAACGGGACAGGCCAAAAAAAAAAAAAAAAAAAAAAGGAGGTTAATGGGGGTTTTGTTTTTTTTACTTTTTGGAATTAGTCTTTTATCCACATTAAAAGTCTTGGGGTTTGTAGGGAAAAAGCATTATCTACTCTAAGAAATTTGAGATCGTGTAAATATTTTAACCACATCCTTTGTGGTTAATGGGAATTCAGTTATTATAAAATGCTCAGACTGGAGAACCTGAGCTCCCTGCTTCTTCCTAACACTTCTACATGCATGTCAACTTTGTTTTGTTTGAGTTGGTTTCGCTTTTGCTGCTGCTACGCAGAATTTGACAGAAAAATTTGTCTATTTTGTAACTGGGCAAACCAGGAAAAGGCTTCCAATCAAATTAATTTCTGTTCTAAAAACATTTAAGATAAGAGATAAGATAGAACTTTATTAATCCCTCGGGTGGGTTCCTCTGGGAAATTCGACTTCCAAAAAGCACAGCAACGACCGAAGTTACAGTTACAGAATTGTTATATATATATATATATATATATATATATATATATATATATATATATATACACACACACACACACACACACACACACACACACACACACACACACACACACATATATATAAATACAGAGACAATATAAATAAAATATACAAAGGGGATAAATAGAATAAATAGGAATAAAAAAATAAAAATACAAGTGAATTGCACATTTCAAGTATTGAGTCTATTGCACTGTTGACTATTTACAAAAAGTATTGCACAAGGTATTGTACAGTGAGGTGAAGAGGCACTACAGCTTAGTTGTTCCCCCCTCCTTTGTCCTCCTGTCTCCCCTCCCTCTCCCCTCCAGAGAGGAGTTAAACAGTCTGATGGCGTGTGGGACAAAGGAGTTTTTAAGTCTGTTAGTTCTTGTCTTGGGGAGAAGCAACCTGTCACTGAACAGACTCTTCTGATTGTTTATGGCCGTGTGCAGAGGATGCCCAGCATTGTTCATAATGTCCATCAGTTTCTTTAATGTCCTTTTCTCTGCCACTGTCACCAGAGTGTCCAGCTTCATGCCGACCACAGAGCTAGCCTTCCTGATCAGTTTCTCCAGCCTGGATGAGTCCCTCTTTGCTGTGCTGCTCCCCCAGCACACCACAGCATAGAAAAGTACTCCAGCAACCACCGACTGGTAAAACATCCTCAGGAGCTTCCTGCAGATGTTAAAAGACCTCAGCCTCCTTTCTACTCAACGAATAGGATTAAACCTGCTTTTGGTGACTGGGTAGATTTTTGAGAACTGACCAATGGGAATAGACGCTTGGTTTATGTATCATTATCAAGAATTATTTGGAAATGAGAAAGAGCGGGCTGTTTCAGCGCTTGCTAGCTAGTCTGAGCTGACTGCAGGTTTCCCCAATATTATGAAAATGTACTGTTTATAAGGTTGGGGAAACCTGCAGTCAGCTGAGACCGAAGAAGTCACCAGGATGATGACGAAACGTTTCTCCCACTGAAAACGCTACGTCCAGATGAACAGAATTCAAGGATTCTTTATTGTCATTCGCATCACATGTTTACATGAGGTGGAATGAAATGATGTGCACACGGTCCCGGAGCGAAAGAAACAGAATAACAAATAAATAGTGCAAAAACCTGAGTACCAGTATGGAGTATAGATACAGCAGCAAACGACCATGATGTCCAGCACTGATAAAGTGACGGTGTCAGTAGTGGTTAAGGTACTACAATATCAGTTCTTGTCCATTTATGTATCGAGAAAGTCTCACAGCTTCTGGAATGAAGCTGTTTCTCAGTCTGGTGGTTTTGCATTTAATGCTCCTCAGCCTCCTGCTTGAGGGGAGCGGGACAAGAAGTGAGTGTGCTGGGTGAGTGGGGTCCTTCACTATACAGGTGGCCCTCGTCTTGCATCCGGAGGTGTATATGTCTGTGATGGTTGGGACACTGCCTCCTTCACCACCCTGTGTAGAGCTTTCCTCTCTGCCTCAGTGCAGTTTCTGTGCCATACATTGATGCCAGAGCACAGAACACTCTCCACCGCACATCTGTAAAAGGAGTTGAGGACTGAGCTCTCCATTCCCACGCATCTCATCTGCCTCAGGAAGTAGAGCCTCTGGTGAGCCTTCCTGATCAGGCTGGAAGTGTTTTTCCAGGTAAGGTTGCTATCTAGGTACGCACCCAGGTACTTGTAGCTGGGTACTACTTAGAGTGCAGATCCTCCAACGTGCAGGGGTGTGTGTGTGTGTCTTCCCCTCCTCAAGTCCACAATCTTCTCCTTCGTCTTCTTGTCATTTAAGCAGAGATTGTTTTTCCTGCACCAGTCCTCCAAGTGTTCCACCTCCTTCCTGTAGCCGGTCTCATCGTTTCTGAAGCAACCAACCACAGCTGTGTCGTCTGCAAACTTTACAACATGACAGCCTGGATGGTTGGGTGAGCAGTCATATGTAAGCAGCGTGAACAAAGCTTTATTTGCAATCTGTAAATGTGACTAATGTTTGTGTTCATGTTTCTCTGCAGCGCGTTTGAATGAAGACGAGAGGCAGGGGTTTCAGCATCACTAACAAACCTTTCTCTTCCTGTCTGTTCCTGTTTACTCTGTGTACTTTCTCTTTTGTATGATGGAAAATTCATGTGACAAAATAAAGAGCTGTTTTCCTTGAAGATTAAACAGCTAAATATGTCCTCAGTAAAAGTAGAATCACTGATTTGCATCAGCTGTTCAACATAGTTTTACCATAGCATGGCATTTGAATGGTTGACTTTATTCTAATGTGTTTTTTTTTTAATTAATCTTTTATCCACAATAAAATTCTTGGGGTTTGTAGGCAAAAAAACAGATCAAGTCAAAGTCAAAGTCAACTTTATTGTCAATTCTGCCACATGTACAGGACATACAGAGAATAGAAACTACGTTACTCTCGATCCCTAGATAAAATAGCAAATGAACATTTAAATATAAGAGTGATTAAAAAATGCAGGTAAAATAATTAAAAAGTAAAAATTTAAATAAATACAATACAATTTTACATATAACAAGAAAGCTATACAATATACAATATAATGGGTAAATGACATTGGGTGTAAACCAGGCAGAGTAGTGTAGATTTTATACCCTAAGCAATTAGAGATAATATTTAACCATATCCTTTATGTGGTTAATGAGAATTCAGTTTATTAATATTAAATGATCATTTCAGACTTGAGAACCTGAGCTCCCTGCTTCTTCCTAACATTTCTACATGCATGTCAATTTTACGTTTTGTATTAGCTGGTTTCGCTTTCGCTGTTGCTATGCAGAATTCGACAGAAGAATTCGTCTATTTTGTAACTGGGCAGACCAGGAAAAGGCGTCCAATCAAATTAATTCCTGTTCTAAAAACATTTCTACTCGACGAATAGGATTAAACCCGCTTTTGGTGTCTGGGTAGATTTTTGAGAACTGACCAATGGGAATAGACGCTGGGTTTGTAGTCAGGCAGACATAACAAACTCGTCCAATCACAAAAAAATCTGAAAAGGGGAATTTTGCTGTATCTTGGCTCAGGTACTTTCTTTTTCTTTTTTAAAATAAATAGTGAAGCGGGCTTCGCTTGTTGGATCATACAGTAATAACAGAATTTATGTATCATTATCAAGAATTATTTGGAAATGAAAAAGATCGCGCTGAAACGATTTAACGGGCTGTTTCAGCGCTTACTAGCTAATGCTTATCAGTTAGCTACTAGCTTAGCTTGTGAGCCACCCTATGATGATTAGCATGCAGGTAGCCCGTATATGTCTGTTATCCGGAACATCACCGGCATCCTAACCGGGAGCCGATTCACGCACGCGTGACAGTCGTGAAACGGTTCTAACATCTGTTCAGAACAACTCAGCCACCGAGTCTGGGCCGCCTCCGGTAGCTACGCGGAGGACGGGATTAGCCCGCTAGCTTCGGAGTAATATGTTCAGCTGGGCTCGTGTGTGTGTATGTGCGCGCGCGCGCTGTAAATGGCAGCACATGACCACCGGCGCTGTAAACACTGCGGCCACACAGACGACTCCCGATAACGGTAGCGGGCTCCGTGCTGCTCCTCCCCCGCTCCGGGGATTGCCGTAACACAGCCGGCGTTGGTCTCTCCGTTACCGCCCGCGGTCGGGCTGCCAGCCGCGCAGCCGCCGCAGAGCTGTGACCCGGAACGTGGGTTGATTGCATCTGTTTACATCCAGATTTTTTAACCTGGACGGTAAAATTAAACCGTTCTAACTGGATCAGCATCGAGGGCCTGCATGGACGAGACGTGAAACCTGAATCCCCAGTGGGGTCCGAGTAGGGAAGTGTTTGGCGGTTTCTGAGGTTTCTGGACCCCGCAGGCCTGTATAGTAAAGCTGGGCAGCAGTGATACCTCAGGGCCCGCTGGATCCCAACACTGGACTGCAGCAGGACTGTGAACTGCATTGAGAGCCACACCTGCCTGATGTCCTAGTAACTAATTGTTGATTTTTAGGCCAAAGCTGATCAAATTAGTTCTTAAACTGTTTCCTGAACACAGTTAGTGTCTCATCATATTTTATTAAACATGGTTAGTTCTGCTGGAAAGCTATGGGAGTCTGTGGGGACTGACCCTATGCTGGCCCCTCTGCTGAACTTCAGAGGAACTGCAGGTGGGCAGGCTGGTTTTAAATGTGTCTGTCCATGTACATTATTGGTGGGGGGGTCCGCGTGGAGTCTTCCAAGATCCTGACTGCACATTGTTGAGCGTGGATGACACAATTTGATCGGTTGACAAGTGGGCTGCAATACGCACAGCAGAGTTTGTTGAGAAGGGAACTGCAGACAAACCCTGCAAAGATTTAAAAAAAAAAATGAATAAAGAGCTCGCTGCAGGCAGACGGCAGGCCCCAGACTGGACAGCATCCACAAAGCTGGCTTCAGTTGCTGCTTTTGTCCTTACAGTGTGCGTTTTCCTGTGTGTCTCTCTCAGATGGTGTTTCACAGCATTGGTTAGTTGGTCCTGATGTCCGAGGACCAGTGTCACCAACGGGCCGAGGCCTCCCGGAGGGGCCAGGGCGGTCTGGAGACAGGGGAGGGTGACACTGAGCCCAGCATGCTGCTGCAGAAACTGAAGAGCAACATCTCGTAAGTCTGAGTGAGGGCAATGAAGCAGGAAGTGTTTGTGTGTCAAAATGGGGATTAGAATTTCTGAAGCTCTGACGTCCCTGTGTGGTGTTCGTGATGGATCTGATCAGCATGTCCTCTGTCCTCTTACAGGAAACACGTTCAGACCAAAGTAGAGCAGATCCTGGTAAGAAACTTG
>NC_140577.1:182664-195164 GCF_057381845.1 Rhamphochromis longiceps
ATCAGGAGACAAATCGGCTTCGTCTGGAAAACCTTCCTCCCTAGATGCTTCGCCTCCCTCCAGCTCTTCCTCATCTCTACGTCCTGCGGTAAGTGAGGTGAACGAAAGCTGCTGGTGTTCATAGACTCAGCAAAACACAGAAATCACAGGTACAGTCAGGATGGCGTGTTTATGTTTGTTTGTTTCAGTCAGACCAATCGGTGACCTCCGTCCATCTCTCATTGTCCGCAGGTTGAATCAATCATAATGCAGTTACCCAGAATCCTCCCTCGCAGCTCCATCCCAGATAAGACACTCACCGTCCGCTCCTCTCCACCCTCACTAGCTCCCAAAGACGCCTCTGGTGTAGGGGAGGTGTCTGGACATGGAGGCCCCACTGCCACCACCGCCACGAGTGGTGGCGGGGTGAAGGTGATCGCGATGGCGACGCTGCCGCAGCAGCAGGGCGGCCCCTTTCCTGTGATGATTCTGCCTCAGAGCTGTCTGTCCTACGAAAGGGAGAAGGTTGCCCCGCCTCCTCCCCCTCAGCAGCAGCATGCCCCCTCAGCCCCCACCTCTGTGGTCCAGAAGGTTCGAGGTGGAGCAGCCAAGCGTCCCCTGGAGGTGGTGGTGTCCAGTGGCAGCGCCATCGGTAGTAGCACCCCCACCAACACGACGCCCGTGAAACGGAAACGAGGACGACCGAGAAAACCTCGCCCCGAGGACTCCCTGCCAGCCCCGCCCACTACTCTTCCTCCTCCACCCCTACCACCTGCGCCACCCCCTCCTCCTTCCATCATCAGCTCTGTGACGGGTGGCGTCATCCAGAAAGCCTCCTCGTCGTCGGCCTCCTCACAGCCCGTGCTGGAGCTGGTGATCCAGGAACCGCCCGGCATGGTTCTGGGTGCAGTGGAGCACCGTGGCGTGGTGGTGCAGTGCCCTCCAGAGGTGGACCGCCACAGTAAGCCGCTGCTGTTGCTCCAGAGCCCGGGAAACCAGAGCTGGGAGCTGGCGGCGTCAGGGCGCACCCAGATGGTGGAAGTCATCCAGAAAGCTCCAAGACCGAGCAACAACAACAGCGCCACCACGCCGCCCACCGCACACCTGCCAGCGCCTCCCCTCCCACTGCCCACGCTGCACGAGGAGCAAGGCGAGGTGGAGATCACGCTGACGCCGGTGCAGCCGCACGTCAGCCTGCCGCCACCACCTCCTCCTTCCACCTCCTCTGCTGGCTCCGCCTCTCCCGCCACAGTGATGAAGAATGTGAAAGAGGAAGCAGAGAGCAGCACATCCTCACAGAGGGAGGGGCACTAACCCTGTTACCTCACTCGCTACAAAGCCTCGCCCGTCTGACGTCTTCTTCCTCATTGGTGGAGATCCCAGATTGGCTGCGTCAGACAGCCAGTCAGGGGCATACATGAAACCAGAACACTCACATCTCGCGGCCACACTTCCTCCGAACATTTGTTGGTCTGCTGCTTCGCTTCACCTTAAAACGTGCAGAGGAGGAGGCGGGGTTTGGTACTTACGGGTCAGAGCCTTGTAAAGGTTCTGTGTGTTAAACCTGAGAAACCACCTCTGTAATGAGCTCAGCCTCTGCTCCCCTGTAGGCCGTCGCCTCCAGGAGGTGCCGTTTGGGGAGCAGAGGCTCCGCCCCCTGTTCTGAACAGCCTTGTGTTTTTATCGTGTTGGTTTGTGATTTTTTTAAATGTGCCCCCCAAAAAGAAGCCGTTTGATCTAAACGTTTGAACGCGACTTTCTTTATTAGTTCAGCTTCTTTGATTGCATTTAAATGATTAATAGTCAGTCACAGACTCTAAAGTGCTCGTGTCTGTTTCCGTCAGGGCCAGATGACCTCACAGCAGACCTGCTTCCATGTGTTCTTTGTCAAGTAGCACCACATTTGTTTAACTAGAAAGTACTTTGTGTGAACTGTGCTGGAAACCTTCACCACCCGGCGACGATTTACTGAAAGTGATTTTTTACTTCAGCAGGTTATTTATGGTGAAAAATTGCCCCTCCTCCGGCAGCCACGTTGTTGTTTTCATGTTAATGACGTGGATGTAGACCCCCCCGCTAGAGAGCACAGCAGCGACACGATATCTGGCCCTTACGGATCGAACGGCTGGTTTGAAGCTTGAGCTCAGGCACAAGGAGCAAAGCACAAGTCGCCCTCCACCAACGCTCGCATGCAGTACGAAGAATTTACCCACTCAGAGCCCGTTAGACGCCATGCACCCTTTGCACTAACCAGCTCCCTGCGAGCGCCACCACAGCTCTGTCCCGATCAGCAGTGTGACACGACCACGTCGAGATGCTGATGTTAATAAAAATAAAATAATAAATAACCCAAAACAAAGGTTTCGGCCACAGGAAGTGCCCTAAACTTGTAACAGGAAGTGGTTCCTGCTCTTCTTCTGTGGTTCCTTCGGGAGGACTCTGGAAGTGTCACATTGCTGAGCGATTGTTCTTCACTTCTGTCAGACAGCTTCTCGCTCCCCGCGGGCGTCGTCTTCATCATTGGTGCTACAAACTGCAAGGCGCGGCACTGCCGCTGTCCTCGCCATCTTCATCCTGTGATCTCAGACTTGTAAAAACCCTGTTTGTCAGTACTCGCGTCTGGAGGTGTGAATGTGGCGTGTTCAAGTGTGTGTCCTCACTTCCCTCTGTCCTCTGACAATGAGAGCTGCGGGTCAGTTAACGGGACGTCGAAAATCATGACTGTTAATTCACACGTGTTGCATGATGGGAAGGTGCACACGGCAGCCCTGCACTAAGCGCCAGCATGTAAATATGACTGCATGGTGTAAACTCAGCCGACTGGCACGTCTCGGCGTCCTGTTAACTGCCGCGCCTCGGCCCTGACTGACTCCAGCGTTGCACTGTGTAAAGAGTCCGTGTGTGTTACCAGTTTGTTGTTATATGCATTGAGAGACTACGTCACAGGTATTTATGAGTTATGTTTTGCTTTGTGGTTGCACCTGATGAGAGGCCGGCTGCACTATGGCCGTTTCAGTTTTAAGTGTTGAACAGTATGAATAAAGAGGAAAACACGAGTGTTTTATGAGAGCTGAAGTAATCGCACAGAGTAGTTACATTTCACGGTTTGTAGAAGTAAAGACGTCTCTCTAAAGGCCTCAGTTTACTTCAGACAAAGTTTGTACGATAAACTGCGTCTGACGGCAGCCGCAGGCGAGTCACCTGACCTGGACTGTGGTTACAGCAGTCCACCCGCTTCCAATCGCATCACGTTTGTCAGAGAGCTGTAGGACTGATGCTGAGTTACTCCGGGAGCGTCTGACTCTGGAGGGTTTTCTGACGAAACGTCGGACCTCTTGGGACCTGTTTGTGCTGATCTGGGACCTCAATGGGAATTTTATCCAGGACTGAGAAGGCTTGCTGGTCCTGAACTGGTCCCTATTGCTTTAAGGCTTCCTTTGAGGTGGACTGAGGCCTAGATGCTTCCAGAAAGAAAAACAAAAAACCCTCGGTGGGCAAAGTTGCTGCTGAGTTGACCGACGAGTCGCTCTGCTGCCAGGCACCGTTGACTCTGTCCTCATCACTTTATTGCAGACCTGATGTTAAAGTCAAATGTTGCTTTTGGAAATCAAAAAGTTCTGACTGAAACCCAAAGAGATTGTTCCCTGTGCAGGAGCTACTGGGCAAACTGGGAAACCTGACAAAGATGCAAAAAGAGCTGAAGTTGGGACTAACAGCGCAAGTAACTGAGCAGAGCTGACATGTGGTTCAGAACGCGAGTCTAAGAGTCGGTTTCCAAAGGCGTTCAGATAAACGGTCGTGATTGTGAGAGAGCCAATCAGGGGGAGAGAAAGTCGAGGGGTAAAGAGGTGGACCTGAGCTGCTTCACACCTGCTCTACCAAGCGAGCAGGTGTGAAGCAGCATGACGAAGCCCGAGACACAAACCCCAGAAACTGTGGTTCATCTGAATAAGTGAACCTGCTTCATCTTTGATGATCCCTGAAGGGCAGAAGGACTCCAGGATAACCCAGTTAAAAGCAGCTCTGGCCCAGTCTGCCCCTGCACTGGGAGCCTGGGTTTGCAGCTGTCTGTGGGAGGTGTTCACTGTGGAGCCGCAGTGCTCGAACAAACTAAACCAGAAACGGGTCAGATAATCAAAGATTAAACGATCGGGATCCGGGTAGCAGGGCGTCAACTCCAAGGGGCCAGACTGACGACACGGCGCCTTCTGATGTCACTTCCTGTCTTGTTTATATGTGCTGTACATGTGTAGAGCGGCTCCCCTGCGAGCCCTCTGAGATGTGAACAGCTGATTGTTACTGACCCTCACCGGGTCAGAGACCTTCACTGACGAAACGTGACGAGATGACGAGGCACTGTTGGGAGCGAGCCCTGGCGGTCCCGTGGGGGCCGGGTTTTTGTCTGTAGCTGTGACCAGCGGCGTTGACGTTTCCTGTTGTTTTCCTTCTGCCTCGTGCTTTGTCGGTTGTTGAGCTTGTTGATGTGCAGATTTTCTTCTTCCTGGTGTTGCCGTGAGAAACGCCATCGGTTTTCTGCATGTGTTCCCGTGGCTGCTGGTCTCTCTTTTGGATGTTTGTTTCTCCGTAACTCCGCCCTCTCTCCTTTCTGTTGCTTTTTTGTTTTGCACTTTACTTCGGGAGCGGTGGAGGATGAACCTCCCGTTCAGCAGTGTGACGCAGCTTCGCTTGTGTTTGTTTGTTGTGAAGAGAAAGTGAAGCGTGATGAGGACAGAAGCCAGAACTTTAATGTGAATCTATTTTCCTACGTGACGCAATAAAGACGTGACGTTAACTTACTCTCTGGTCTCCGCCTTTCATTTCAGCGGGTGTTAAATCACTTCCTGATGACTAATCGGATCTTTGGAAAATGCCGTCAGCATTCCCGAGGGTCCCTCACTGCTCACGGGATCTGAGGGTCACAAGAGGACTTGGGGGTCACAAAAACTGAATCCTCTGGGACAAACCTTGATACGCTGAATGATCCTCTGAGTTTGATTTGTTTCTAGTTTGAGTCTGAAATCAGATTCTTTTTTGTTAAAATGTTATAATTTAGTTTAAAACAGACCTGAAGTATTTCAAATGGAGCAATGGGTTTAAAAGATGGTTTCTTTAAATGTCTTCTTTCTCTTCTCACTTATTTCATGTTCTTTGTAAAGCTGCTGATGGAGATCGAAAACAATCCGTGAAAACACAAAAGAAGAGCTTATTTTCTGCCTGTGTGACAATCGCAGACATAAGAATAAAAAGCTTTAATTGCCGTTGTTCACAGTGAAATTGTGGGTGGTCCACACCAACTGTGCAGGAATAGAATATAAATAGTAAAACAGTCGGGAGGGGCTCAGAGTTGAACTGCTGCTCCTCCACATCGAAAGGAGCCAGTTTAGGCGGTTCAGGCATCTGACAAGGATGCCTCCTGGGTGAGGTGTTCCAGGCATGTCCCACCGGGAGGAGGCCCCGGGGCAGACCCAGGACACGCTGGAGAGATTATATCTCTCAGCTGGCCTGGGAACGCCTTGGTGTTCCCCTGGACAAGCTGGAGGAGGTGGCTGGGGAGAGGGAGGTCTGGGCTTCTCTGCTTGGGCTGCTGCCCCCACGACCCGGCCCCGGATAATCGGAAGAAGATGCATGGATGGATGGTAAGACAGTCATTCTTCTGTCAACGAGGAGTGCGGATCGGCAGCACAAACAGTGTTTTCATCTGATCTAATTTATCTTTCTAAATAGTGGGTGTTTGTGGGTGTATGGAGCAGGGGACGTCGTCTGTCCTCGCCTTTCTGTGACAGTCACCGCACACAACTGTTGAAACATACAGACTTCAGTTGTTTCAATGAGAGCCAATCAAGAAGCTGACCTGTTAAAGTGGACATGAAACACTACAGGATAAACATGACAGTACAAAATACAAAAGTAATATAAATTTACACAAGAATGATAATATTTCTGAGGCAGTGAGAGGTTATTATTGCACATTGCTCAGTGGTTTGCCATCAGTCTGACTGTCAGGGGAAAGAAGTTATTGAAAAGATTGTTCTGTGAGGGTAGATGTGGGACGTCTTTACTTACACTGCCGGTCAAAAGTTTGGACACATCTTGTTTTTCCTGTTTTTATTACTTTCTGCACTGTAGATTCAAACTGAAGAAGTTAAATACATATGACACAAGGATACGTGGAATTATGTAACAAAGAAAAAGATGATAACTCCAGATATGTTGCATTTTAGACTCCTGTAAGTATCCACCCTTTGCCTTGATGACACACTGTAAACCCTCGGCCTTGTCTCAGTGAGCTTCATGATGTAGTCACCTGAGATGGTTTCACTTCACAGGTGTGCCTGTCAGGGTTTGTATGTGGAGTTTCTTGCAGCAGTCCGGTTGGTGCACAGCTGACAGCCCTATTTGACAACAGTTAGACTTCATGTTATGGCAAGAACCAATCAACTAAGAGAAACAACAGTCCATCATTACTTTAAGAACTGAAGGTCAGTCTGTAAAAATGCTAAAAATGGCTTGTATTTGTACAGCGCTTTACTAGTCCCTAAGGACCCCAAAGCGCTTTACACATCCAGTCATCCACCCATTCACACACTGGTGATGGCAGCTACATTGTAGCCACAGCCACCCTGGGGCGCACTGACAGACGCGAGGCCGGCAACCTTCCGATTACAAGGCGACCTCCCAACTCTTGAGCCACGATCGCCCCTTTGAATGTGTCCCAAAAGTGCAGTTGCACAAAACATCAAGCACTACGAAGAAACTGTCTCACATGAGGACGCCCCAGGAAAGGAAGACCAAGAGTCCCTCTGCTGCTGAGGATACGTTCATCTGAGTTACCAGCCTCAGAAATCACAAATTAACAGCAGCTCAGTTTAGAGCCCAGATTAACCCCACCCAGAGCTCCTTTATTTCTCGCTAGTACACGGGGTTCTGCCCGGCCTGAGAGCCGTCGCCAGTCCCCTTCAAGGCCTTCCCCAAACCGCAGCACTATCACACTTCCTCATCCATCCTTACCAAGGAAGTGGTCCCTGCTAGTGAAATACAATTTATTAATCAAAGGTGAGCGGCGATAACTGACTACATGTGTATACTGTGTCATGATTGGACAGACATGGATGTAAACCACACTGAGGTGAAGTAACCACAAGGCACTGATTCTAACGTAAAGGTACTCTGGATATTATCAAATGTGCAAAGATTGTTAAATGTTACATTTTTTGTTTGTCAGGTGTCCTGTTTGAAGGAAACACTGGACTGCATGTGTGCACATGAACACAAGGAAGGAGAAATCCTCAGACTTGAAAGATTGTTCGTTTATTGGCTGTTTAGTCATTTTATGACAAGATGGATGCTGTTGTTATATTTCAATATAGTTTCTGAGTTGAGGAGGATAAAAGAACATTTAACATTAAATGTACGGATGCTGTGCACTAAGCAAAGCTTCATTTACAAAGTTTTCTCCTACCAAATTTTGAGAAAATGGTTGTAATCGTATAGAAATGTAAGATTATAAAGAAGTACACAGTTACAGTGAAAAGAAGTGGCTGTAAATGGTCACATAAACAGAACTTTCAGTTTTTCTCTTAACGGAAAAATAAACAGTGAATAAACGGAACTTTCCGTGTCATAACTGAAGGAAATGTCCGTAAATAGTACAGAGTGGACTGAAACTCGACACAATGTTCCTTTTTCTGTCAGCGTCCATTAAAAAAACAGAAAACGGAATTTTTTATGCAGTGCAAAAAACACTTGTTGTGACAGGAATGTTGTTTGTGGCTCAAGGTGAAGTGACATCGTTCACGAGGGACACACCTGACATATATCTCACATATTACAGGCCAACAGATTCTTTTAGCGGTTTAAATACGGACAGTCGCTTTTTGGCAGAACACCGGGGTCCCGAGCCACGCAGTGAACGATTGGAAAGCTGACATCACGTCCACAGGAAACAAGTCTCCACGTCCTTCACTTACACGGGGGCTTCACTTTTCCTCACTGCTAAATGAAGTAATGTAGTCAGTCAGGTGATGTGAGAAGGCTGTTTTCCCTGCAGACGTGCTGATGGTCGTGTCTGTGCTGGGCTGTGAACTGTCTGGATGTCTTTGGGAGCGCGTCATTAAAAAGCGCATCCGCTGATTGCGCGCTCGGTAAATCAGTTCGTGTCGGTCCGGTGACCACCTGCTCCGTTACCGCTAACAGCTGAACTTTCCCGTTTGAGTGCAGCTCGCTGAACCACAGTGACATCCGTTAATTCATCTCACGGAGGTGGATAAACCGATCAATGTGGTCTCATATTAATACATAGTTAATGCTATAATATTAATATTATAATGATTATAATTCACTGATGGACTCTCATAATCAAGCAGCTGCGACAGATGTTTAGGGTCTGCAGATGTTCCATCAAGTTCACCCGCAGACCCACTTTCTGCTCCGTGCTGTTCCGCTGCCAGCCTGCTGGGGGCGCTCTGAGCGCGCATTCAGTGCGTGTGTTTACAATCTAAGTACCTGAGGCTTTTACTATGAAAGGGCTTTTGTGTGGGAGGACAGGAAGGAAATAGTTTTGGACCAACCGGAAACAGAACCAAAACAGAACACCTACTTGCAGAAATGACGCAGGTCTAACTTCAAAATAAAAGCTTCATGAGCCTGACCCCACCTAAGGGGCAGGAGCTGCTTATTGTCACGTATAGCTGCTGTCTTTACAGATCCTGATAAGTATCACCGCTATGAAGGCTCAGAATAATCTCAGAGTCAAAAACGTGATTTATTACTATTTATCACAGAGCATAAAATGTGGTAAATAAACATGAGTACAGAGGAAAGTGGTGACAGGACGATAGCTGAATTTTAGCTTTTATGAAATCAGAAGTGAAACTTGTTTCAAAACTGTTTGACGTGAGAGAGAAAAATAAGCTCGAGGACAAACGAATGTTGAAAGAAATGAGTCAGAAACGCAGCTAAATGCAAGCTCGCACATTTAATAACCACTTTAAAATAAGTAACATTTGATTTATATAGCACCTTTCTAGACAAAAGCTCACACACACACAGATAACCAGGTATAAAATAAAAACAGGCAAAAAGTTAACAAAATGCAAATTTCAAAAATAAAATGAATAATTTTGAAGACAGATCAGTGACTACAAATGGGGTCAGAATTTATCATATAAAAATGTTCATTTTGTTTACATGACCTTTATATGATGAATTCTGACCCCATTTGTAGTCACTGATCTGTCTTCAAAATTATTCATTTTATTTTTGAAATCCTTTACTGCATAAATGATAAAAATTAAATAAGACAATATTACAAAGTTACAAAATATTAGAAGTAACTCCCATATATACAAATAGCTCACCTATAAATGTCCAGAATATTACAGATAAATACTCTAAGCTGTAAAACTTTGTTATTTTCTCTGTAAAGGACAAACTACAGGCTGTAACTGCTGCTCTGTGTGCTCTGCATTAGATGGAGGAGTCGTACACAAATATCCACAGGCAGGGATGAGTTCCTGTGTCGTTCAGTCAGTGGCGGTCCTAGCCTGTTTGGCGCCCCGGGCGAACACTCCCACTGGCACTGTATGTAGCGGAGATGACAATAAAGTTTACTTTGACTTCAGCAGCGAGCACGCGCACCAAGGGCTCGCGCGCTCACTTTATAGAATTTCGAAAAAACATCGGTGCAAATTATAAGTCTGTATCATGATGTCTGGTGTTTTCATGTTTGTTGTTTTGTTTTTATTTTGTTTTATTTTGTGAGTTGGTGATTAGATGCTGCTCCAGCCAGCCAGAGACTCCCCCGCGGCCCCGCCCTCTCCTCCCTGTGCTGCATGCGCACCTCGCAAACGGAGGGCGCGCTTACTCCCAGCAAAAGGGTGATAGAAAACCGACCGGTGCCTGTGCCATTCCCAATATGCGCTGGCTGATGTCGGGGCAGCATGAGTATGAGCAATTTTTTTTTTGCCGGTGCCCGTGATGCCGCCCCCCACCACGATGCCGCCCCGGGCAACCGCCCATATCAAAAACCGCTACTGCGTTCAGTGGTGCACTATGGGTAATCTCATTGGCCATGGAGTGTATGGGATCCAGCATCGTCCTTATCTTGGACAACATCCACCTTTCCGACAGCACCCTAAGGGAGTCCAGCTCCAACCCCACAGCATTACTGACCTTACAGATCAGTTTATTGAGTCTGCTGGCATCTGCGAGCCTCAGCCTGCTGTCCCAGCATGCAACAGCATAGAGAATAGCACTGACCACAACAGACTCATGAAGGAGCTCAGAGCCCTTCCTGCAGAGAGCAGTGGTGTTTTTAACCCAGTCCAGTTTGTTATCAGTGTGCACTCTGAGGTATTTATAGTCCTCCACAACGTCCACATCGACCCCTGGACTGAAACAAGAACATGTGTTTCATGTTACTCTGTCACGGGGTATTTCTAACACAGACACACAGGTAATAACCGTTGTTTCTACATGTTTTACCGGAGGGAATAAAATCCAACATTAAAGTGATAAAAGTGTCCCGTTAACTCCACACCGTGAGGACTGGTTGGTGACGGCCCACAGCTCGAAGGTGTGACCGACTGCATGTGCTCCGTTCGTACACAAAGACTCATTCGAGTCGTCCCCTCAAAGATGCTTATGATAATGTAGTGATTTTGAGTTTCGTGTTGCTAAATCCAGTGGAAAAGTATAAAAGTATAACTTAATTCATCTAATGTTGGCAAAGCGACGAGTTTCCTTGACCAAAACAAACCATCCATGCGCCCCTCCCCGCGCGCCACCCCCCAACACACCGTCCCCCGTGTTGTCCTACTGTCAGTGGCCCGGATGTCTTCAGCTGGTTTTTTTTTTTCCCTCTACGTGCTTTTATTGTGTAAAGACCACCGGAAGCTCCGACAGTTATGTACAGCCTCTGCCTTTACGGATGTTGCGTCACCGCAGTTTTAAAGCAAGCCGAGCCGAGCCAGGCCACAAACCCAGAGCAGATGGACCGACCCTAAAATCCTGGACTAAGCGCGGCACCGGGACCCGGATCAAAGAACCGGACCGTACCGGGACAGCCCGGGGCGGAGCGGACTGAAGTTCGATTGTCGGAGCTTTGAAGGGGGCTGAAAGCGCCTCGGTACCCGGGTAGGTGCTGCTGACCTCGGTTCGTTTTTCCGCCTCGGCCTCTCTGTTATTGTTCGGGTTAGCTAGCTGTTAGCAGGTTCGGCAGGCCCGGGTTAGACTCCGGGCTTAAGCTGCCTCCTCCGGTTTGTTTTCATCAGCAGGGAGCGGCTCTCCTCCTCCTCTTCTTCACAGTTTGAGTTCTGCATCAGAGGCCCGATTAATCGATCCGAACCAAACAGAGTCTTTAATGTGCGCCGAGAGCGTGCGTGACGTGTCAGCAGTAACAGGGTGTTATTTAAGTACCCGTGACATGCAGTACTGTGAGTACAGGCCACAGTACCGAGTAGCAGTACCCCTCAGGGCGTTCATCAGTGACTGAGATCACATCAATGCAGGGAAATTAAAAAATGCACATAAGAACAGCAACACATCTAACAGAAGAACAAAGTAATGTGCGTGAGTGTAGGACAGACTGAACAGCTGATCGCCTACATGTGAAAATGAACCTGACAGCTGGCTGACAAACACGTCTGACACGATTCCTGCAGCTTCGCCTCTTCAGCTCTGCTCTCCTTTCACTCTTCACGTGCTCCGTTTAGTCCCACGCTGCTCCGCACAGCCAACAACCCACACAGTGGGCCACGCGTTCGGTCACTCCTCGCTCTGCTCCGGCCCAGAATCACATCTGTTTTCAATTCAGTTTAAATCACAGCAGTTTGTCTCGAGGTGCTTCACACACTAAGGAAAAGCCCTGCATTAATACAAAGAAAGGGGCGGGGCATGTGACACGACAGGGTGAACAGACCCAGTCTGTAATAATAACTAATGATTTAAAGCATCTTTGGTCTACCTGCTGTACCCTGTACAGGTGCGTCCCCAAGGGGGGCACTGGCTACCCTCCAATATTGAACAGTGTTACAGGATATTTAAAGGGTTGGTCTGCCCATTGGTGGAGCGGGGGTGGTGGCGGCTTACTGGGCCTAAGCCCGGGTTGTTTTTTCAGAAGCCCGGGGTCTTTAGGAGTGTAATTTTTTTCATAGTTGGATGCCTGACTGACAACTGTATAAAACAAAAACTACACACAATATTCGAAGCACATAGCGCACACTGTGGGAATTTAGGACTGAGCATAAATGCCCCCTAATTTTGGTATGATCCGAGCTCGGGTACTAAGCAACTGAGCACAGCACTGACGCCTGTGAGCGAGGGGAGAGAAGCTGCTGCCTGCCAGTTTGCTGCAGACAGAGGAGAGCTTAAGTTTGAGCAGGTACCAAAGCAAATCATTCGTACTGTACAAATAATGTAAATATGACGGCGAATCACGAAAGATTGATGTCAAACTGATCACTTGACCCATATTACGTTACTTGTTCTTTGAGTGAATCAACAAATGGCGAAATGAAAAGCCG
>NC_140577.1:200164-275164 GCF_057381845.1 Rhamphochromis longiceps
CAAACTCCGAAAGCTCATCTTGTCCGACGAGCTCAACCCCGCCCCATCTGACAGCCCCGCATCCTCGCCGTCTCACCGTCGCCATCGCCATCACAGACACGATGGCAGCAACGCCGAGGCCTCTTCCATGTTTGGCCCTGGACAGGGACAAGCCGAGGTGTTTGTTTCCCCGTCCAGGAGGACCCACCAGAGATCCAAGTCGGATGCCACCATGGCGAGCAATGGACCTGGTGCTGGTCTCCGACGGACTGGCAGTAACCCAAAAGTGGAGGCGGTCCACGAAGAGGTGAGCCAGAGATTCTCTCGGGTGGTGCCGTTCCTCTAGAGCAGGGGTGGGCAGCTCCAGGCCTCCAGGGGCTGGTGTCGTGCAGGTTTTAGATCTCACCCTGGGTCAACACACCTGAATCACATGATTAGTTTATTACCAGGCCTCTGGAGGTCGACAGCGGTGTTGGATCAAGGACACATCTAAAACCTGCAGGACACCGGCCCCCGAGCCCTGGAGTTGGACACTGCTGCTCTAGAGTCAAAGGCTATTCAGAAAAGCATAAAATCAAACATGACTTTTAAAAACACCAGTATAGGCTTTCAAGGCCTACAAGTTAAAAACTACATTTTCCGCAAAAATGACGTCACTTCCGGTTTCGTGCAGGTAATGGCGGACATGCGATCGTTCGCGCTGACGACTGTTTCAATGTGGGAAGTGTTACGAACAGCTGATCGGATCGGCAAAGTGTGTTTCTGGAATATTACGTTTTTGTTCCTGCAAGAGCTTTTTATGCAATTTTTGCAAAGCTATATGTGGAAGGCAACCGTGACCGAGGACAAGCTGATGGCATCAGATGTAAGAACAACTCCTCCGGTTTCATATGCAAAACAAATTATTGCGCTAGCTTACACGGTTCAGATTCTACAGGGATTTAAAAATAGTTGCGCAAAACGGCGCGTGCCCGCTCCTACCGGCTTTAAAGGGTTAAACGGCCCATTCGAGCTATCGATGAGTCACTCACATGCCTCTGTGGGTGGAGCATCAGGGAACGTGTGTGTGTGGTTAGAAATTATGACTCTCTGTGGGTGTTTCGTGCGTCTGCAGCCCGAGCGTCTCCGTCCTCAGAGGGAGTTCATCAAGTCTCTGCTGTGCATCGGGAAGCGTCTCGCCACGCTGCCCACCAAAGAGCAGAAGACCCAGCGTCTGATCTCCGAGCTGTCGCTGCTCAACCACAAGCTGCCGGCCCGAGTGTGGCTGCCCACCGCCGAGCACCAGCACCACGTCTGCAGGGTCCCCCACACGCAGGCCGTGGTCCTAAACTCCAAGGACAAGGTGACCTCCGGTGTACCCGCCACATGTGCCAGAGAACATCTGTCCAATGTCCTCTGACTGCTGCTCCTTCTCCTCCTTTAGGCTCCATACATCATCTACGTGGAGGTGTTGGACTGCGACAGCTTCGAGACGTCTCCCGTTCCCGTTCGCATCCCAGAGACGCGGATACGCTCGGCCCGCTCCGCGGAGAACCTGGACTGCAGCACCGCAGCTAATGGCAGCAGTGGTATGACATCGGAACACAGAACGGGAAGTTTCTCCACCGTCCCAAACTACGACAACGACGACGAGGCGTGGGCCACCGATGATATCGGGCAGCTGCAGGTGGAGGTATGTGAAAGCGTCGGCATACTGCCTGCAGTAACCCTGTGTACTCTGTCCTCCCGAAGCACAGTAACAAGCATGTGTTTGCAGATGGAGGCTCAGACCAGCAGCAGCGACAACATCAGTCAGTTTTCAGTCGACAGCATCACGAGTCTGGAGAGCAAAGAGCCGGTGTTCATCGCCGCCGGAGACATCAGGTAAACAGCGGGTTACCCTCCACAGGCGGAGGTTAGAAGCAGAAACGTGGGAACACCAGTGCTGTTTCAGGGCAGTTCAAACGAAATATTACGCCGTGTTACCCGTGGTAAGCTACGTGTAACACAAGCTAGTGTTGGTTCTGCCCAGCACGACGCCAACGTGCATGTCGGCGCTTCATGTTTACAATTTAGCGTTTCCAGGCTGTTGGCGGCCGCGGTCTCACTGTTGCTGATGCCCGCTCACTTGCAGCTTTCTGCTCTCAGCTCCTCCCCCCTTTAGGCCTTGGCGTGCTGCTCAAACAGGAGCCTCTGAGCAGCCTCGCCCACTGAACACCACCCCTCCCTAGAAGCTGAGCCACAGACCACACCCCTCCACACTACAATTATGTGTTTGTAGTTTCAGTAAATTCAAGCTATAAAGGAGCTCCACAGGAATATTGAGCTGCGTTCAAAAATAACTACCAGCAACAAAATGTGATCTGAAGTTGTTTTTAAAGTAATTAAAACAATAAAGGAACCGCACCTACATAGACTGGACCTTTTTGTTAGTTATTAGTTTCCCCATAGAAGCTTTCTTTGTAGTTGCCATATTGATAGGACACCAACATCACCTGGTGTGCAGATGTAATTATGATGAGCTGTTGTCACTGTCCAGGAGTGTAGATCTCTGAAGAGCAGCACGTTCAGGAACTCTTCTTTCTGAGGATGAAATGGCCTGAGCAGTCCCGTGAAGCTTCGATCTTCAGCTGTGCGTTCTGCCGTGACGCTCCGACCTGGTTTGTTTTTCAGACGGCGGCTATCGGAGAACCTTGCTCACACTCCCACCGCATTCAGGAGGGACCCCGAGGACCCGTCGGCTGTTGCCCTCAAAGAGCCCTGGGAGGAGAAAGTCAGGTGGGTTTGTGAAGCCGAGCAGGGGAACGCTCCACAACGTCTTCCTCGCGCTAACGCCGTTTGTGTTCAGGCGGATCCGAGAGGCGTCTCCGTACGGCCACCTGCACACCTGGAGGCTGCTGTCGGTCATCGTGAAGTGTGGGGACGATCTGAGGCAGGAGCTGCTGGCCTATCAGGTCCTCAGACAGCTGCAGGTACAGACGCAGTACAGACACATGCACACAACGGTACAGATGCAGATACAGACGCAGTCTCCGTGTGGTTAAACTGCTTCCATGTTGAAGCCGAGTCTGTTTCCTTGGTCAGTCCATCTGGCAGCAGGAGCGCGTTCCTCTGTGGATCAAACCCTACAAAATCCTCGTCATGTCTTCAGACAGCGGGATGATCGAGCCCGTCCTCAACGCCGTCTCCCTGCACCAGGTACACAGGGGATTCTGGGAAAGTTAGTTGTCTTTGTCTATGAGACTGAAACGCAGTTTTCGTGTGTGTGTCCTCCAGGTGAGGAAGCAGAGTCAGCTGTCGCTGCTTGACTACTTCCTGCAGGAACATGGCAGCTTCACCACAGAGGCCTTCCTCACCGCTCAGAGGAACTTCGTGCAGAGCTGCGCCGGCTACAGCCTCATCTGCTACCTGCTGCAGGTCAAAGACAGGTGAGACATTCATAAAAGTTAAACAGTGACCGTTATCCCTGCTGATGAGGTTAAGACTGCTGCCTTGAGTGAGGACGGGTCTGTGGATTCGGAGGACTTTACATCAGTGATTACTAGCAACCTCAGCACATGCATTGAGAATATTGCCCCATTAAATGCTGCAAAAAAGCCAGCGACAGTGCACTACCAGATGAGCTGAAAGAGCTCCTCGCTTGCTTTAACACCCTTAACACCAACCAACATTGAGCAATTCTACCGCAAGGTCCTGACGAGGACTAAGCCCCGAAAGCCCTGAACATCTAATAAAGAAACATAAAGAAACCTTCCAGGTCCTTTACATCCCTGCAGTTTGCATATCATCAGAACTGTTCTACTGAAGACTGTCAATGCAGCCCTCTATACATCCACCTGTACACCTGTACATCCACCTGTACATCCACCTATACACCTGTACATCCACCTATACACCTGTACATCCACCTATACATCCACCTATACACCTGTACATCCACCTATACATCCACCTATACACCTATACAGTTATACATCCACCTATACTTCCGGCGCCCCCCGTGTGCGGCAGCCTGTTACAGCAGCTCTGCTCATTCTGAGTTTCTTTCTTTCTTATCTTTTCTTCTCGTAATTTTTTATAACTAACGTATCAGTAATTAGACTCTGCAACCATGTTCTACCGTTTTGTGCTAGTTCTGGTCGTTTTTCTTAGTTTATTTCTACTTTTTTCACGCGTGTCTGGGGACCCAGAGCAGGGATCCTTTGTTTACAGTAAGGATCAGCTGTTAGCGCTGCGTCCCGCAGCGGTACTGCCGGCGGACAGACCCGACATTCCCAGTGAGCTGAGGAGGAAAAGACGGGGGTGTCGTGCTGGGAAGGAGCGCCGTCGCCCGAGAAGGAGACGTTATCGACCATCTCTTCCTTCTGTAATTATTGGAAACGTAAGATCTTTGCCCAATAAGATGGATGAGCTCACGTCGCTAACCTGGTCACAGAGGGAGTACCGGCAATGTAGCATCATGATGCTAACGGAGTCGTGGCTAACATCGCTAACTCCGGACACAAGCGTGACACTACCGGGATTCCAGCTGCTGCGAGCGGACAGGACCAGAGAGAGCGGTAAGAGGAAAGGAGGGGGACTGGCAGTTTTTGTGAACGACAGATGGTGTAACCCTGGGCACATCACTGTAAAAGAGCAACTCTGCAGCAGAGACATTGAGCTGTTAGCCGTTAGCATGCGTCCGTACTATCTGCCCCGGGAATTCTCGCATGTTATCGCAATAACAGCGTATGTCCCCCCCTCGGCCAATGCGGATGCAGCCTGTGACACTCTCCACTCAGTGGTCAGCAGACTGCAAACACAATCACCGAGAGCCCTTCTCATAATATCAGGGGACTTCGATCATGCCTCTTTGGACTCCACACTGCCCACCTTCACCCAGTATGTGACCTGCTCAACCAGAGACAATAAAACACTGGACTTACTGTATGCCAATGCTGAAGAGGCATACAGTTCATCACCTCTCCCTCCCCTGGGCAGATCTGATCACAACCTGGTGCACCTTGTCCCTGTGTATGAGCCCTTAGTGCGCAGGGAGCCACCAGCCACCCGCACAGTACAGAGATGGTCAGAGGAGAGCGAGGAGGCTCTTAAGGATTGTTTTGAGTCGACTGTGTGGGAGGTGATCTGTGACGACCATGGAGAGGAAATCGACAGCCTTACTACATGCATTACTGACTATATTAATTTCTGTGTGGATAACACCGTACCTACCAGGACTGTACGGTGTTTCTCCAACAACAAACCTTGGATTACCCCAGAAATTAAAGCTGTCCTCAAGCAGAAGAGGAGGGCCTTCAAATCCAAAGACAAAGAGGAGTTGAAAAGGGTGCAGAGAGAGCTGAGGGGACTGATAAGGAATGGGAAGGAGAGCTACAGGCAGAAGATGGAGAACCAGCTTCAACAAAACAACGTTGGTGAAGTCTGGAGAGGCCTCAGAACCATCTCAGGCCACAAACAGCAGAACTCTCTGCCTGGGAGGGATGTGAGATGGGCAAATGAACTGAATCATTTCTTCAACAGATTTGATTCAACCATGAGACAGTCTGCAACATCGGCTGCAGACTCACCCACCCCCACTGCTGCTGTTCCACCTCAGACACTTCACACCTCCTCTATTCACCCTGCTCACTCCCCCCCACCCCCAACAACAGCATCCAATACACACTCAACACAAGGCTCCAGCCTGTCTCTCTCAACCACCCAGGTTAGGAGGGAACTGAGGAGGATTAATGGCAAGAAGGCAGCGGGCCCAGATGGCATCAGCTCGAGGGTCGTCAGGTCCTGCGCGGACCAACTGTGTGGGGTGATGGAGCACCTCTTCAACCTGAGCCTGAGGTTGGGAAGAGTCCCACAGCTCTGGAAAACCTCCTGTGTTGTACCAGTGCCAAAGACTTCACGCCCCAAGGACCTCAACAGCTACAGGCCGGTGGCTCTGACATCCCACCTGATGAAGACCCTGGAGCGGTTGGTCCTGGCTCAGCTTCGGCGCCTAATAAGCTCATCACTGGACCCACTTCAGTTTGCCTACCAGCCTGGCATTGGCGCGGATGATGCCGTCATTCACCTCCTACATCGTTCCCTCGCTCACCTGGAGACCGCTGGAAGCACTGTGAGAATCATGTTCTTTGATTTCTCCAGTGCCTTCAACACTATTCTTCCCTCGGTTCTGAAGGACAAGCTGGAGAACTCTGGAGTGGACCATCACCTCACTACCTGGATCCTGGACTACCTCACCGACCGACCACAGTATGTGAGGACTCAGGGCTGTGTGTCGGACAGGGTCGTCTGCAGTACGGGGGCCCCACAGGGAACGGTTCTGGCTCCGTTCCTCTTCACCATCTACACTGCAGACTTCTCCCACAATTCCACCCAGTGCTTCCTGCAGAAGTTCTCTGATGACTCTGCAATAGTCGGCCTCATCACTGATGGGGACGACAAGGAGTACAGAGGTCTGACCCAAGACTTTGTGGACTGGTGCCAGCTGAACTACCTCCAGATCAACGCCAGTAAAACCAAGGAACTGGTGGTAGACTTCCGCAGGCACAAGCATTCTCCACTGCAACCACTGAACATCCAGGGTATGGACATTGAGGCTGTGGACAGCTACAGGTACCTTGGTGTTCATCTGAACAACAGACTGGACTGGACTCATAACTCAGACGCCCTCTACAGGAAAGGGCAGAGCAGGCTGTACCTGCTGCGGAGACTCAGGTCGTTTGGGGTGGAGGGCCCACTCCTGAAGACCTTCTATGACTCTGTGGTGGCTTCTGCTATCTTTTATGGTGTGGTCTGCTGGGGCGGCAGCATCTCTGCTGGGGACAGGAAGAGACTGAACAGGGTGATCCGAAGGGCCAGCTCTGTTCTAGGATGCCCTCTGGACCCAGTGGAGGTGGTGAGTGACAGGAGAACGGCAGCTAAGCTGTCATCCCTGTTGGACAACGTCTCCCACCCCATGCAGCAGACTGTGACAGCACTGAGCAGCTCCTTCAGTGGGAGACTGCGGCACCCACGGTGTGGGACGGAGAGATTTCGCAGGTCTTTCCTCCCCACTGCTGTCAGACTCCACAACAAAGACTTTAACTGAACAAACACACACATCCACACATGTGCAATAACACTAAGTGCAATAATCTTTTCTGGCATCGTTGTATTTTTACTCAGTTGTATATAGCATTCGTATTCTATTGTTATCCTATTGTATATTTTTATTCTATTTTATTCTACTGTATATAGTATATTATTTTATTCTATTCTGTACAGTTGTGTACTGTATTTATTCTTATTGTATTCTAATTTTTGCGTCATAACTTTTGCACTGTTCACTTCCTGCTGTGACAAAACAAATTTCCCACGTGTGGGACTAATAAAGGTTATCTTATCTTATCTTATCTTATCTTATCTTATACACCTGTACATCCACCTGTACACCTGTACATCCATCTATACACCTATACAGTTATACATCCACCTGTACACCTGTACATCCATCTATACACCTATACATCCATCTATACAGTTATACATCCACCTGTACACCTGTACATCCATCTATACACCTGTACATCCATCTATACACCTATACATCCATCTATACACCTATACATCCACCTGTACACCTGTACATCCACCTGTACACCTGTACATCCACCTATGCATCCATCTAAACACCTATACAGTTATACATCCACCTATACAGTTATACATCCACCTATACACCTGTACAGTTATACATCCACCTGTACAGTTATACATCCACCTATACAGTTATACATCCACCTATACACCTGTACATCCATCTATACACCTATACACCTGTACATCCATCTATACAGTTATACATCCACCTATACACCTGTACATCCACCTATAAACCTATACACCTATACATCCATCTATACAGTTATACATCCACCTATACACCTGTACATCCATCTATACACCTATACACCTATACATCCATCTATACACCTGTACATCCACCTATAAACCTATACACCCACCTATACACCTGTACATCCACCTATAAACCTATACACCCACCTATACACCTGTACATCCATCTATACACCTATACAGCTATACATCCATCTATCCATCATGTGTTATGGGAACTGCACCACCAGGGCGGGACAGCAGGCTCTACAGGCTGTCATTACAGCATCACGGTCCATGTGTGGGATTGCTTTCCCATCACTGGAGGGGACGCCTTATAACAACGGGGTCCTAAAGAGGCACCCCCTCCCCCCACAGCACACACTGCAGTCACCTGTACATCTACATTGAAATCCTGCAGACTCTACTTTCTGACCACTCTCAGCTCTTTCCTATACAGTGCTTGCTCTATTTTTCTATGCTTTTTTTAAAAAGTGTGACTTTTGTATATATTTGATTTATTTGTGTGTAGAGAAGGTAAGAATTTCCTTGCTTAGCTCTGCAGCATGTAGAGAATCCTACATGCCAATCGTTCGGTAACACCTCGTCTGATCCCCACAGGCACAACGGGAACATCCTGCTGGACTCCGAGGGCCACATCATCCACATCGACTTTGGCTTCATCCTCTCCAGCTCTCCTCGCAACCTCGGCTTCGAGACATCTGCCTTTAAGCTGACCTCGGAGTTCGTGGACGTGAGTAGAAACAGCCTGAGGATGTGTTGGAGGGAGATGATCCCGGGCAGAGGTTGATCACAATTTTGGGCTCAGGTGTAGTCTCCTGATATTTACCTGTCACTGAGAACAGACCAGCACGCAGATGGAGGGCTGCCCTGCACGTCTGGATGGGATTTTTAGCCACTCAAAGCCGACTCTCTGCTGACTCGTAGATGAATCGTTCATTTTGTTTTTGGAACTTCAAAGTTGCTAAGGATCCTTTCTGGTGTCCGACAGCTGTCAGCAGCAGGATCAGGAGATCCCACATGTTCTGTTCAGCATTGAGCCCTCAGCACCGCCGGTCACAGCCGGCTCGGTCGTGGTTTCTCAGCCGGGCGCTGCAGAGGTTTAGTTTTGATTTGGATGAATTTCTGTTTGATTCACGCGTGGATCGCTGAAGGACTCTAGAAATCGGGGTTTCATGGCTCCTGATGACAGAAGCTTTTATTTTGGTGGAAGAAAAGCTTCCTGTGGAGTTTAGCATGGTGGCTGTCCTGATGCCCGGTGTTTGCTGTGTTTCAGGTGATGGGTGGGCTGAACGGAGATATGTTCAACTACTACAAGATGCTGATGCTTCAGGGTCTCATCGCAGCCAGGAAGCACATGGAGAAGGTGCTGCAGATTGTGGAGATCATGCAGCAAGGTAACACCATTGCGCCTTTCTTACAGCTGAAAACGGCACACACGCGCGGCCTAAGCCTAACCCCGTATTTACAGCTGTAAGTACGAGTCGCAGACAGTCTTAGTCTGTAGGACGGGGATACTTTGTGTTCCACATCATCAGGGAACAGGTCCGGCCACAAAGTTCGTCCCTGCTGAAAACTCCAAACTTTTTATTATCCAGAACAAAAGTTCACGTTTGAGTTTGTGCAGATGATGCAGCGAGTCACACTCCACCTAACTCCAGGCAGCAGAGGCCAAGCTAGCAGACAGCTAGCAGCTGCAGCCTACAGCCGGTTTTTGCAAATTTCACTATTCAGTGATATTAGAGTCATTACGGAAACTGCCAACACTGCGTCACAGCAGCCCGGCAAGACAAAGGTTAAGGAGTTCTCTTATTGGCCCCTATAACCCTCGCAGTGAAGCTGCAACAACAAACTCATTCCTGCGTCACATCGTAGCGCTGTCGGCGACTCGGGTGGAGGTCCAGAGTGCACGAATTGACCGGTGTGGGTTTAAGGACGTGTTTGCCAGTCAGCTGTTAACAAAGTTGTTGTGCACTCTTATTTTAACCCCACAGGTTCCCACCTGCCGTGCTTCCACGGCTCGAGCACCATCCGTAGCCTGAAGGACCGTTTCCACATGTCTCTGACAGAGGAGCAGCTGCAGCTGCTGGTGGAGCAGCTCGTGGACGGGTCCGTGCGCTCCATCACCACCAAACTCTACGACTCCTTCCAGTATGTCACCAACGGCATCATGTGACCCGTCTGGACTGAGCGACGGCGGTGGCCGGAGCCGGCAGACGTTTCGCTGCGCCGCCGCCTGATTGGATTCGACGGAGCCGCCTCGTCACCGTCATCGGGGTCGAAGCGGCTGCTGGAAGACTCGATAGAGACGGAAACCACTTCATCACATCGTTTATGGATTTACATCTGCAGCTAATCGAAGCGACAGCACGGCAGATTCGACTTCCTGCTGCTCGTCACACGGAAACGCGTGAACTCGTCACTGCTGTCGACTTTATTAACCAGCTCATAATCACTACTAAACTGCCCAGCAGCAGAGCGTTTACAGACACAACCACCACTACTTCACCCATCCTTCAGCTAAAAACAGCTCAATGTTTCCGATTCCACGTCTGTTGACAGGAAAACGTCTGAGAAAGGCGTTTTGTTCTTTCCAGCAAACATCCTGTAATTACAGAAGCTCCTTTTCCAAAGATAAAAGTCTCGTAATCGTAAGCCCGAGATTCCAGAAGGCGCCCTCTTTTTCCTCCCAACTTGTCGTAGTTTAAAGTGGACTCAGAGGAGAAATCTGCAGTAACTCGAGGGTGAGCCCGAGGACGCGTCTGACTGGGTCGGCACGAACCTTCTCTTGACGTTTAAATGAAGTCCGAGTGGACGCGAACACCAGCAGAGGTCGAAGGAGTTTGCTCTCCGAATCAGAATGGCTACGAGGAAAAAGCACAACGTGAACTCAGCGTTCTCGGCACGCTCACAGAAAGGCTGACGTATCCACCCTCCTTTACAGATTATCGCTTTATCTTCCAGCAGCATTCCTGTTTTCACCAGACATTTCTCACAGCTCATCGTCAGCCTTGTCCCGACATTTTTAGCAACTGTAAGCGCGTCGAGGTTTGGGCAAGCTCAAATTCTTTTGTCCTGAACGTCCATTAGCCTGAGCCAGTGACCACTGCTGCTCATTTTCCTCTGTTTTATTTCATTGTATTTCACTTTTTCCTAAACTGTTATTTTACCACTTTAGCTCATTTTTCTTTCCCAAATATCTATTTAGCTGTTTGGTTTTTAACAGAGTCACTGTCATGCTAGCTATGCTAATGGAGAATTACTCACAGACTGTGGAGGAGCAAAGTCCAGAATATTTATTAGAAATATGGCCATTACTATAATAAACTACATTATTATTTTTTAATTACTAGGGGAGATGTCTTTTTAAGCTAATGTTCCTGTACTAGCTAACAAAATTAATACCTAATAATGGATTGGATTTATATAGCGCTCTTCAAGGCACCCAAAGCGCTTTACAATGCCACTATTCATTCACTCTCACATTCACACACTGGTGGAGGCAGCTACAGGTGTAGCCACAGCTGCCCTGGGGCAGACTGACAGAAGCCAGGCTGCCATATCGCGCCATCGGCCCCTCTGGCCAACACCAGTAGGCAAGTAGGGTAAAGTGTCTTGCCCAAGGACACAACGACCAGGACAGAGAGCCCAGGGATCGAACCGGCGACCTTCCGGTTACAGGTGCGATTCCCAACCCCCTGAGCTACGGTCACCTAGCTAAGGCTAATCAAAGAAATAAATGAGTCCTGTCCTCATTTCCTAATAACATTACTCTTTCACTGCTGTAGTATACAGCTTATGCTCTCTCACTAGCTAATAACCACTAAACTACTAGCAGCAGAGAGTATACGTTTATTATACACTTAAGTTGATTCTTCCCTCATTGCAGTTTGTTGGCAATTAACCTGACAGTGTCTTGGCTAAAACTTTTCGCCAAGTTACTTTTTTTTATTTATTCCTCTCTAAAATAAGTACGTTTTGTAACAAGATAACAAACACGCCATTTTAGTTGCTGTCTCTCTATAAGCCTACTTTCGTCTGATTGGCTGACTTGCAGTAGTCTGTAGAGGGGCAGCACTTTCTTCTGAACTGCACTTTCCGTTTAAACCTTTGACCAACTAGCATCAGCACAAAAAACACAGTAAGTTGCCTTTGAGAGCTTTTATAAAACAGTTTTGTCTTGTTAGTGTAAGAAAATACTAAACCTTTATCAATGTGACGAGTGTCTGGTGAAATTTTTTTTATTTTATTTTAATGTTTGTTACAACATCTTTTTAGGTCCAATTTCAATTTCTGAAAAAAAGTTACTGAAGTTTTGTTGTTCATGTGTTTCTGTCAACTCGGTGCACATGCTAGAAATTATACAGTGACAATGTCAGTGTACAGTAAGTGGCCGTTCTGAGCCAAAGGGTTCTTATCAGGAGAAGTATACTTATTATTATCACTTTGGACTAAACGCGTTATTGTTATGTGAGTCTGTATTTACGTACTAAGAGCTCAGCAGTGTTCCTCTCTGATTGGCCCCAATTCCCTTGGTTAATGCTGGCCAGTCAGAAGAGGCGGTTCTGTGCACGCCGAGCTTGGGTTCTTTGAGACTGACGATCAGTTTCCTGAACACGTGAATGTTTTAGACGTGTTCTCGCTGTTGAGCGAAAGCTAGCGGTTTTAGCAGCTGCTGCTGATGTCGCTCTAATGCTGGAACACTGGCTTTATTTCAGCGTCTTACACATAGAAACGGCTTCCTGTGTATTTCTACACAGCACCTCTACCTGACGCGCTAAATGAGAACGTTTCGGATAGCGTTTGCTAGCTAACAGTTGTCATTTCTGTAAATAGCAACTTTCCCCGCTGTTTAAGGGCAGCAGCAGTTCACTGGAGGCTGGCTTTGAGCTGCAGTTCCAGTTATGACTGAAATCAAACATAAAGCATTTTTACAGCTAGCTAAACGGTAAGCTAATGCAGCGTTACATTTGTAGAGATGAGCAGTTAACTGATTACATAGCTGGAGCTAATTTCAGTGAAAGAAGTGTTATAGTGGCAGTTTCCTCTAAAACGATTAAAATATAATTTTACTCTCAGATGCACTTGATTATTAGCAGGTAGCAAGACACAAAATCTTTCCAATTTGGTTAGTTATTCCACACGAATGGTAATCAGCTAACATCAGGTCGGGGCTAAAATCTGGTCACCTGACGCTCGGACATTATGACAGTTTTATTTTCTGTTTTGTTTTTATTCTTGTTTATTAGTGAATGTTTAACTGTGAAAAGGGGGACGCTGAGCCGGCGGACAGTGAACTGGGTCTTTCTGGAATAAAGCCAGTGTTTGTAGTAGTTTTCTGACCACTGTAAAAGGACAACCACAGTTCTGTTGTCGTGAACGCAGCGCCACGTTACCGTCTGCTAACTAGCTCACTATTTTACGTGCAGCTGTGTCTAAAGTTTACCAGATTAGCAAACGCTCTTTGCATTCTTTGTCGTTCGTTATTTGTGAATCTGTACACGAACCGAGTTTGTTTCCCGTGAGAAAAATCGATGCCTTGAGACGTACAGAAGGTACAAACTTATCAATGCAACAGGAGGGACGGTGGGACCTCAGAAGTGCTTTTTATATCCTCGGTTTGACGGCTCCAGGGACAAGTTTCAACACTCCAGTACCCCTCGCTCATCTGCATTTATTTACATTTCAAGTCCCGTCTCCTACAGAGGGGCTCTTTAAAATGTAAAATCATTGGGGAGTGATACTGCTGTTTGACAAGCTGGAGACGCCCGTAAAGTCGAGCCAAATGATGGGTTAGTTGCAGTTTGGAGGCTAGTGGGGAGAACGGATGGTTGAAACTCATCCCTGCCGCTGAACATCCTCATTGCCTTTCTGTCATCAGCTCTGAACACAGTCAGTGTGAAAAAGTGCATTTATGAAACGTTTCTGTCGTTTGTGAGGATTCTTTGTTGTTAATATTTTACTAAAACACGGAGTCATACAGCAGCCATGTTAGTGTTTGGTTTTTGAGGAATTTCTATGGGAAATGCTAACGACGCTAACGTCACGGTCAACGATACTTTTCACTGTGTGAAGAAACATTATATGAAAACACTTTGAGTGATTTCTGAGGTAATTCACAAACAGCATCATCTCAGGAGACGGGAGGAGGACGCGTGAGATCAACAAGTCATTTACCCCAAATCATACCGCGTGCTTATGAAGTCGGATTATGTGGGAAAGCACTTTTATATGAAGATTAGTGTAAATAAACGAGAGCGGTGGGGTCCATGAAGCCACTGAATCATGAGGTTGACTTTATGTACTCCTGGTGATTGGGCACTCAAACGCTATTGGCCCTCTCCTGCAGCTGTTGTTAGGCTACGTTCACTCTGCAGGTCTCACAGCTCAATTCTGATTTTTGGATCAAATCCGATTTCTTTGTCTGCTTGTTCACACTACAAATAAAATGTGACAGCAAACGCGCTCTAGTGTGAACCCTGAAAGCAGCCGCATGCGCAAAGGAAGACGTCACACACAACGCGCTCTGTTTAGACCCAGAGCAACAGTATGTTTGACTGTTTCAGACTTTACGTTTCCCAATTTTGCTTTAAGTTATAAAGTTATTGTGTTATCTACATTTGGCCTAATAATGATCCTTATTGCTGTTTCAGAGGAGCGCTGCTTCAAAGGATAGCTGCAGATTTCTGTCAGAATCTGCAGATTATACAGTACAAAGAAAATGTTCACGTTTCTCCAACATTGTTCCCAACAGTTTCACTGGATGGCCAGGAAGCGTTCACGATGTCTTCTCTGGCGCTGTTAATTGGCGTCCGTCTTGTGTCAGTGACGTAAAAGACGTATTTAATGCGACATGACCATTAAACAGCAGTCGCTTTCTGAAACATCAGATACGTATCAGATTCAGGACCACATACGAAAGTGACCCAGATCGGATTTGTGCCGTTCACACTGCCACACTACGATCGGATACACGTCGCACAGGGTCAAAGAAGTCGGATTTGATGCGCTTTCGCCTGCAGTGTGAACGTAGCCCAAGTCTGCATCTCTGCAGCGACGTGCATTAATGTGTTGAATCGTTAAGATCCAGCTGACGACTGGAGGTGTGTCCCCGTTTCTCATCATGTAGAGTCCATCTGTCACGTCCTGACTAACTGCATGGCAACTTATTCAATAAACCTGAAACCTGCTTCTGACCTGCACCTGTGTGCTTTCTCAGTGTGTAAGATACTTACTGGTTTTAAATCACTTTTCTAACTGGTGCATAATTAACTTTAAAGAGAGTCAAATCTGAAATTTCGCATCTCATATTTTATGTTTACGAACATCTACACCAGAGGTGTCCAACTCCAGGCCTCGAGGGCCGGTGTCCTGCAGGTCTTAGATGTGTCCTTGATCCAACACGGATGATTTAAAATGTCCTGCAGTTCTCCAGAAGCCTGGCAATGAATTAATCATGTGATTCAGGTGTGCTGACCCAGGGTGAGCTCTAAACCCTGCAGGACACCGGCCCTCGAGGCCTGGAGTTGGACGCCTCTGATCTGAAAGACTCTTCTCTTTAAAGTAAGAAAATAACAAAAATAAAAAAAAGTCACAATTCGGATTTTTCTATGATCACAGGCGTACATAACAATGTTGGTCTGCATTCTTTGTTTCCTATAAACTAAATTTAAAAAAGTTTGCCAACTAATTAGTTGTAAAGGCGATGGTGTTCAAATGTTTGAAATTGTCTGTGGTGATCCAGAATAACAAGAACAAAATCCGCGAAACTGAAGTCAAATTCAGATTTTTTATTGACGATCTGACAGGACGGCAGATTAAACAAAGCCTGAACAGAGCGGCGGGCCAACAGTCACACCAAAGAAAACTAAACTAATAAATAAAATACCACAGACGATAAAAACATGGAGGTGACGTCCAGGTATGAAAAAAAATAAGCCAGAGAGAAAGTGCCTGCGTTCTGAAGGCCACCAGATGGCGATAGCTGTAGCTGCAAAGACTTCAGGCCCTATAGAGGTGAGTAAGCTCTGCATGGGTGATTAATGACACACGAACAAATCTGCGAAATGTGGACCCGCCTGGTTTCAAAGAGGTTACGTGAACTGCTGTTCTGCAGTGACGATCTCACTAACCAGCAGGTGGCGTCAGAGTAGGTACGTCCATCTTTTTGCCGTCCGTGCCTAAAACCCTGACAGGCATGACGGGAACGCTGTTGTGGCGTTAAACAGGTTCTTAATTCTTTGTTTGATCTGAAGAAGAAACTGCACCAAGTCTGAACTCAGAGACGAACAGTTCGCAGGTTTTCACCTCAAACGTCCTGAGTTTTAGGTTTGTTTCCACAGCAGATTTAAGAGAAAATATAGAAAACAGCCACGACGTCACGGCTGGTCTGTCCACTCACTGTGAATGACGGCCACAAAATCATTTACAGGTAAAAGTTTTATATCAAGACTTTAGTTCAAGTTTAAAAACTGAGTCACTGCAAGTGAAGAGGACAAAATAAACCAGTGACTCAATCATGAATCTGTGGGACATGAAACTCAACGCGCGTTTACATTTGTTCCTTTAAGCCAAATTTATTGGTGATGAAATCAGTCGTGGTTAATGTTTACAGAAAAACAAAAACTCAGTGATATTAAAATGTCTTTTTTTACGTGTTTAATCCAAACTTTGATGTCATAATTTGGTCAAATGTCACAACCGTGACGACCTCGTTTTAATCTGCAGGGAAACAAAGAACCAGTCGGAGAATCACAGGATCTTATTTTTCTTTCACAACTTCAGACTGAATATTTGGGAGGTTCTGGTCAAACTGGTCCCAGGAAACACCAGTGAAAGACCCGTTTTTAGCTAAAGCAGCGCTACGGAGCCGTCACATTCGAGGTTAATAATGGCCTGCCGTGTCACATCACCATCGGCTCCTTCAGTCAGGCCAAACAGACAAACCCTAATTTTTCCGTCCTCGTCGTGGGAACACGATGTCATGGTTTAACTTTCACGGCGCCAAATTACAACAACAGTTGCCTGAAGGTGCTCGTCAGCTACAGCGTACAGTAATACACACAGCACAACAGCGCTCAGGTGTTTATCTTTAATTACACTTACTTTCAATAATTTGGAGGAAACATCCATTCTTAACATTTTGTTTTGTCCTAGTCTGGGATCTTTGTGATGTCACAGAGGGCATATCCTTACACAGAGCCAGCAGCTTTCAGTCGTTTGGTTTGTACGAAGTTAAATTTGTCCGAGTTTGAAAGAGGCAGGAATCATGTTTCCATTCGTTTCAGGAATTTTAACCGCAGCCACAGGAGGAGGCGGGGTTAGCAAGCACTGGGTTAAAGGGGGAGGAGCTAAAACATTTTGTTTCTGACCGTTTTAGCTCCTCCCCTTTAAGACTTTACTGATTGGTCAACTTCAGGAAGCCTACAGAGGAGTAGGAGCTGCGAAATAACACAGCTGCAGAGTCATAGGTCATTGTTTCAGCCACAGCTCCGTCTGATCACTTCATCGCTGTCCGATATTTATTAATGGTTAATAAAGACATTGGCAAAAGAGCGCGTCCTAAAGACCTTTGACCTGTGAAACAAAGGGGAAGCTGGGAGGTTTGGCATCGAACGTGACCCCTCACCCGCCCGCCGCAGACACACAGGAGTCCGACGGCGTGACAGACGACAATGATGGCGGCGTTGCTGAAGAGTCTACAGAAGGACGCAGTCTGAGTCCTTGTCTCTTCTCCTGGATTGCTGTGCCCCCTGACCTCTGACCTGGAACACCGTAACAATAACACAGTGTAATCACCTCATGTCACGGTTATTATTGTCACATTGAGATCAATAAAAAAAATCTTTTCATGGTGACATTTACGTGGCAGTCAGAACTACTTATTCTAATAATTCACACTCGTCTTCTGAACGCTAACTCAGGTGTTTTAAAGTGGACATGAAACTATGTGCATGAAGGCTCACTGACACCTGCTCTCAGACACTGATGTAACTCAGCCGGGTTTAACAAATAAGTGCTGAAAGTTTTAAAAACAGCGCCCTCTCCTGTCAGTACGCAGCGTGACATCACGTGGTTGGCTAACAGACTGAGCTAACAAGTGACAGGATCGATACCTCAGAGGAAAGGACAGTGAAGCTGACCATCAGTGTGAGGGGATCACTGTAGCGCTGCAGCAGTCAGTTCATGTTAAACCAGGATCTACGGTCACTTTACTGTCTGTGTCTGCAGCAGGAAGTGGCTGTTAGCTGTGTTTGTACAACACTTTATAAATGAGGACTGTGGAGGAGAGCCTGAGTCAGGTGACAGGTGGTTACCAGAGCGACGAGCTGGGCTCTGTGATGTAAACAAGCCTTCACGTGCAGAGTTTCATGCCCCCTTTAAGGTTCCGGTTCCACACCAATGATTCAGTGTGTCCTGTTTGAGACCTGATTTTGGATTAAGGTGTGATAGCAGTGGCCTACAAGTGCTGCCCACAGTCTGCCGGCTTGTCTCCAGGTGAGCTTACCTGCTGCACTGAACCCTGTTGCTGGAGTTGCTGCTGTTGCTGATATTCCTCCTGCTGGAGCTGCCGGGCCAACTCCAGGTCACTGAGGGGCCCCGGGGCCCCGCCCTGCTGCTGCTGCAGGGACACTGCCACAAGGTAGTCCTGACACCCACAACAACACCCATCAGAGACGTGCTAATGGGCCAAAGTGCTCGGTGGCAATGATATTACCTGGTGAGCTCACCTGGTCAATTTGCCGCTGCTGCTCCTGGGCGCTGGGTGGCAGGTGGGGGGTGGGTGGAGCTCTCTGAGGAGGATGACACAGCCGGAAATCGGAGTCGCAGAAGTTTCCATCACCCTCGACATTATGAAGCGACTCCCAGACCACAGACTCCTCCTGCAGGAAGCCTTGATCTGTCACTAGCAGGTACAGGTGCCCCTGAGAGAGGAGACAAGTGCATTACCAGCCCCACCTTGTGTCTGGTCATGGTACTGCAGTGTGTACAGCCCCACCTTGTGTTTGATCATGGTACTGAAGTGGTTGTTCCTGAAGAACACTGAGATCTCGCCCTCTCTGGCCGTCGCGTTGAGCTCACACAGGCCATGATACGACAGCTGAGTCGCCGTCGACTCCAGAAACTGCTCCGCCACCAGGCCTGCCCGGCACAGACGTGCACAATTATTATGTTCGGGCCATCGTGTACATATTGGGTACTGTGCACAAACACGTTACCTTCACTGACTCGGCTGCTTTCTGCAGAGTGTTTGTAGTCAATGATTTTCTCCACCAGTTGGTTGTAGCTCAGTTTGCCCACAGCAGCCACCATCTCTGGACTCTGAACACACAATCAGGAATTTTACATCATTCTGTCCTGTGGGCGGCCACAGAGAGTCTGACTGATCGCGCCATGTCACAAAAAATAAAAATCCCACATGGACATTAAAAACCTGCAATCATGCCACTTCACTGTGCAGCATCATCAACATTACACGTCACACTCCAGACAGACAATGAAGGAGAGAAACACTTAAACCGATGTTAACTATGATATGAAAACATGTTACTACAAAAGATGTTCATGTGTTACTCAAATATGACAGATTAACGTCCGCTAAACTAAAAGTGTGTCGTGCAATATGAATGACGCACGCTTGACAGCCACTTCAGTTCAAACTAGGGGTGGGTGATATAAACGATATAAATTTGGCCTACGATAGAGATTTTGACTATACCGTTCTACCGCGATAGCGCATGTTGATGATGTCATCAAACTGCGCCCGTTTTGGTCGAAAGCATCGCAGCGGCTACAACCATTATCATCTGCAAATTATGGCGGGCAACAGTCACAGTAAAGAGATTAAGCACTGTTGAAATGTGGGGAAAGCCAAAAACTGCACTTCCGTAACATTGATTCATAAATGTTGAATTCTCTCACAGCTGCTCTGTTCCCATGTTGTTGCAGTATATTAATAACTAACCTGGTATTGTGGATGAATGATCTCAGTTGTTCTCCTGACTGAAGTTTGGCCCGTGTACAGCATCCTGCTATGCGATTGCATTTGTCCCTGACCACCAGAATCTCTCACGTTAACTTTTGTCAAGTGGAAAAAAAGTTAGCGTTCATCCTGCAGCTTCACTGTGCTAATGTTATGCTAACATAGCTGTGTCGCTAGCAATCACGTAGCACAACATTATATACCAGCTAGCCCAACTTCAGTAACCCTGCAAACGCCACTGCCGTAATGCTCTGACAAGCCATCAAGCAGTGCGGCTTACCAAAGTTGTACTAAAACATTTTAACAGATTTAATCGGTTTGAGGTCAGTAAGCACAACCAGAATTCATACATAAGGCACACTCTCGATTTTTGAGAAAATGAAAGGATTTTAAGTCCTTATAGTGTGTAAAATACGTTATACAGAAGAAAAGAATATATCGCGATATATATCGTTACCGCACGTGCTTCAAATTATATCGCGATATGAATTTTAGGCCATATTGCCCAGCCCTAGTTCAAATCTAAAAATAAGAAAACAATAAATTACACATCCGTTTTTTTCCCGCTCATCTTAAGTTGGGTCGTGGGGGCAGCAGCAGGGAAGCAGGGCCCTCCCTCTCCACGCCACCCCCAGCTTATCCGGGGACACGTGAGACGTTCCCAGGCCAGCCGAGATGTAATCTCCAAGCCCGGGCCTCTTCCCGGTACGACATGCCTGGCAGGAACACCGTGCCCAGGAGGCGACAGCCTTAGCTGCCTCCTTGTGATGTGGAGGACTAGTGGCTCTGCTCTGAACCCCTCATAACGACTGAACTCTCTCCTAAGACAGAGCCCGTCCTCCTGACGGAGAACCGCTGTTTGTAACTACGATCTTATTCTAACAAAGAGATGAGATTAACAGGTGTGTCATCAACGATGCGCCGTCCGGTGGCAGATAGCTGCATAACATTTAAGATGATATTTTACCAGCATCAGGAATCAATTAACATTTTAACAACTAGGTTAAACAACTAGTAAGTCTGGCACCGACCAACACTTGACTTTTGTTACGGCCCAAGCGTTGCCTGTGTGGGCGTGTCCTACCGTCTCTCCTGCCTCAGCTGCCACCTTTTGAACAGCTCACTCCTTTCAGCAATTAAAAGTATTTCAGGTGAGCTCTGGTGCCAGAGAGCCATGTTAGTGGTTGCAGGTAGTGAGCTGTGTTTTGTGATTGTTTGCTCCTGCTTGGTGGAGAGGACTGTGTTTGGTCACCAATCCTTTTTTGACTTTTCAGTTTACTGACCAACGCTTGAGTTTTGTTCTGCTTCTTTAAATGTTGATAGCGGCTCGTCCGTCCCTTTTAGTTCAGTTACTAATAGAAGCAGTCAGCTGTCACCGAAGGCATGAAGACGCTAGGACACGCCCACACAGGCAACTCCAGGAGGCCCAGCTGAGGCCGTAACACTTTTTCCAGACAGTTTATTAATATTCATGTTTATTAATACTTTCCTTCATTTGTTCATATTTTCTTTCATTCTATAAATATTCTGTTTTCTAAACATCCTGATATCTTTCTGTCTATTGTGTTGATAATTTAATGTCAGAACATTTTATTAATTTTCTTGCTTCATCTGCAGCTCTATCAGCCAATCAGCTGACGGTACCCATGGGGATTGGCTGAACGAGCCAATCACCTGCTTCATCATTCAGAGCATTTTATCCAGAGCTCACACAGGTTCGGGAGAAACTCCGGGGTTTGATCCCTTGCTCAAGAGTACTTCAACAAGCAGACTGGAAGAGTTGGGGGTCAAACCGCTGACCTTGCATTCTTAAAACCTCGTTAAGGACCTGGACAGTCCTGCGTTTACGCTCACACACACTCACCTGAGGGTCGACCAGCCAGCCGTGGTACAGCGGGATGTCCAGCAGGTCGAACACGATGCACTCGGGCGTGTATTCAAAGTCCGTGACGCCAGTGAAACGCACATTGACGTCCAGCCCTGTAGACAGCTTCGGGAGGACCGCCATGGCGTCGCTCATGTTCTGCAAACACACACGCCCACGTTATGGTCTCCTCCCCAAAACGGCGTGCTAATTGAAAGCGTGTATGGGAACCAGCATGTCCGTGTGCTTCCTTGGTACCTGCTGGAAGTTGAGCTCCATGCCGTCGGCCTTCTGTCTAGGAGTGACGGACAGCACACACTCTCCTGAACAACGCACACACAGGAACATCGTCAGTAGGACAGCCCGCCACGACCTGACCAGCTCAAACACTCACAGGTGAGAATCCTGGTTTAACCCGACGTGTTGCAGACCGTGTACCATGTGACCTCCGCAGACAGTATCATTCTCGACAGCTGTGCCAGGAGCGAACTCATCGTCTACTTAACGTGGACCCTCCATGTTTACGAGCGAGCGCCCAGCCTCCTGCTCGTGCTACCCGGCACGTTTAATTTCATCATCGATACGTTTGATACATTACCCACAGTCGCTCTTACCCAGGTGAGCCATCAGGTCCTCTGTGGTGACCACCTCAGTCTGAGCAGGAAGCTTGGCCTGCGGCGCGAGACACACACACACACACACACACACACACACACACACACACACACACACACACACACACACACAGGTCAGTTCATTTATAAACTTTATCAAGCGTGAGCGCCGGTGTCTCCTCTTCTGTCCCTCACTAAAAAAGATCAAAGCTGTTTACGACGACACAGACGTCTGCACAGTTACATCATTTTAGAGTGCTCTGATTGGTTCTCAGAGGAACATCTGAAACCACGGTCTACATAACGGTTCATCCAAAGTGTCTCATTAGCTGCTCAACCACCTGAGGCCAGCGGCCGCCACAGGCGAAGCACAGGTGAACCCACAGCACCGGATTCACGTACACCACATGGTTCTAACAGTTAACTTCCTGTTGCCACTAGGGGTCGCTGTGAGTGTTATTGACTATTCTAGATGCGTCCAGGTGTAGATCCCACCAAGCACGGGAAGTCTGGGAGAACACTTATAAGAGCTTCATGCACTGCAGTGCCGCAGACACACCCTTCAACGAAAAGTCAAAGGCTTTGTGATTTAATGCTGCCACCGCCGTCTTCGGGGCGACCTGTCACAACAGCCCAGTCCAACATCTTCGAGGAGCTCATCCTGGTACTGTGACAGCGCGCATGGGAACTATCCATTATCGGTAGAATCTATACTTACTGATCAGATTCGTTATCGATTCTCCGCTTTGAGGGTGACCGTCATCACTAAGCAGCACATCTAAGACCTTCATGCAGACTAATTTCATGCTGTGGGCCACATGTTTGTTTGTTGAGACTCGATAACGAATCTGATCAATAAGTATAGATTCTATTGATAATGGAATCAGAATTGCTAAATTCTTATTACGTCCCACGCCTGCTGTCACAGTACCAGGACGAGCTCCTCGCAGATGTTGCACCAGGATGATGTGACAGCTTGTTACCTGTTGAAGTTCAGGCGCTAGCTGCTAGGCTCTGGTCTGCATACACTGAGCTTTAGCATCACTCTTGTTCTTGGCTGGCTTAGCGTTAGCATATTGTCTGACTAGCTTAACGTTAGCATGCTCTCTGTGCAGATGTGGGCACAGAGCTGAACTTGTGCTTGAACTTTAGCATCGCGTTCACGTCCTTTTGTGCAGTAAAAACAATTTCAAGGACCTGAACTACTAGGAAAGGGTTCTCCCATGCCTTCTAACGAGGCCAGCTTCCCTGGGAACCAAAGCCACCTTTCAGCTGCTAGAAATCTGACTTGAACCTTTCCCGGTCTTCGGCGCAAGTCTGAGCATGACAACAACGAGCTCAGACCGACTGGAACCTGGGAGCTCTGAGCCCTGCCCTTCCAAACAGCTGGAACACGTAACATGCACCTCCAGGTTCTTATGTTACCATGACGACGCAGACAGGAAACACCTGCCCTGACTTCCTGAAGGTTCTCAGGCAGATGTTTGCGTACCTGCGTAGTGCAACTTGTTGTCTTTAGATTTGTGTGCTGCAGCTGGGTGGAGATGAACATCCACCTGCCGCTCCGCCCTTTAAATGATGGTGATTCTCACCTTCCAGCGCAGGAACAGCGTGTTCATGATGGCCAGCAGGGGGCAGGGTCCGTTCTCACTCTGGGTGATGATGGGTGTCTTCTTCTCCTTCCAGGTGATCCACTTCACCAGGTAATACGCTGGCATGGAGGGCCCAGGCTCCGGTGCCGCAGTAGGAGGAGCAGCAGCACCCCCTGTGGGGAGGGGGAGAAATGCAGTCACACTCAGCTAAACAAAGTTACATTTATTTGGAGTACTAAGGTGTCATCGCAAAATAAACCCAGAGAAGAAGTGCAGTCAGGCACCAGGCTGAGCACAGTTTCAGTAACATGGACGCCTCACCAGCAGCTTCCAGCGCCGCCTCGTCCTGCAGACTCGGGACTTCGGTGGATGGCGAGCAGCCCTCCGCACCCAGCGCCGAGTACGACGACGACAGGCCGTCATCCACGTCCAGGGAGTTTCCTGTTGTCACGACCCCATCCGATAGCTCCAAGCTGGGGATGGAGAATGATGCCGAGTCCGTGGACTCCAGCTGGTCGTCTGAGCCACCCGCTGTCACCACCGAGGAGCTTTCCTCCACGTCCAGACCTGCGGACAATAGAAGCACCATGAGGGATCCTCTGGGCATCTTAGGCCCCGCCCTTCACCCATGTCTCCTCCTCTACCTGGTCCTGCCCCAGCCTCCGTGGGTTCCTCTGTGGTGGTGGCGATTGTTAGAGTCATGTTTTCAGATGATGGACTTGGCGATGATTCTGGCGGCGTGGGTGTGGCCTCTTCCTCCTCCTCCATCGGGACCTTGGCGAGCGCAGGGCTGTCAGCGGCGCCGCCACTTGTGTTGGGGATGTCAGTTCTGAGGTGCGCTGGTGTCACGCTTAAGGTGCATTCTTTGGAGAAAGTCTGTGAGCTGACAGTGGGCTCCTCTGAATCGCATTTCATCTCCAGGTCAGCGATGGCGGAAGGCTGCTCCCTGGACTCCTCCATGATCAGCTGACGGCTTCACAGGCACGACTCCGTATGACAACACGTGGAGAGAGATGACTTAGACGGACGTGGTCACGAGAGAAACTAGACCTCAGCATCGGGTGGCTTTAAGACAGCAGGAGGCGCTCCAACATGGCCGCCAGGAGATCGTCACGAGAGAACGATCACCTGCCCGCCGCCTGCCAAGGGTGTTGGAAAACAGACACACCGGTCTACCTGAGAGCAACCATGGCTGCAGAAAATCTGAGCAGAGAAGAGACGCAGCACGGCCCTCTGACATCAGTCACACCTGAGGAAACACAGAAGAAGAAGTCAGCAAACACACGTGTGTGTGTGTGTGTCTCTGTCTGTGTGTCTGAGTTGTGGAGTTAGCTCAGAGCTGTGTGCAGCCATGAGGCTGATTTAAAGATGGATTCCGAGTGACGGTGCAGCGTCACCTCCATCCACTAATTTCTCAGATCTGTGACATCACAGAAACATTGTGTGTGCCTCACAGGTGTAAACTCTGATAAACATCTGCACACTCTCCACTTGACGGTCAACACTGCACATCCACCCTCAGCTGTTTGAACGGAAGCAGCTCCCCCCAAGCTGTGGGGTACAGCTGTGACCGTGAGAGAAGCAGGGGTGTGGCTGAGAACGCAGACCGACACCTGGACCGCTGCTGTACACCTGAGCTCCGAGCCTTACAGGTGACCTGTACTGGGGGGGCGGCTGCTTCACTCCCAAGATCGACGTGAAGGAAAGTTGTTTCCCATGACGCTCCTCAATTAGGTGAGAAGGGTTCAGCGGTGACTTACGCTCGCACACACACGGGTGGCAGCCTCAGCTGACCCCGGTCTTGCGGAGCGGCCGGTTAACCCTGCTCTTCCGGTTAACCCCGACATCCGGGCCCGTGCCCTCCTCCCGAAAACCGGTCAGCTTACCGGGTCCGGCGCGGATTCGCGGAGAACGCTGACGCTGGCAGATGAACGCGCGTGCTACCTGTTTACATTCCTCTCCGCCAGGTTCATAGGTCCCGCCCACCGTCCGTCCACATCCGCTAAGCTTCAGCAGCCTACGCTGCCTGTTAGCCAACTGGCTAGCTGTGAACTTTTTCTGTCGTAAAATTGTCATTAATGTTCACGCGCAGCAGCTCGTGAGGGCCTGGGAAGAAACGCAGAGAAACCAAACAAGCGGAACTCCGAGCGGAGCGGGAAGCCGCTTCAACACGAACCGTACAGATGTTACACACCGCGTTAGCTTAGCATGAGCTAGCTGGCACTGACAGCCAAACGCGATAAGACTTTTTTAACTTTATGTCCTTTTTGGTCTCTGAGCGGGGCAGCATTCACAGCCACAGCGGCGCACTCACCTCTCAGACCGCGGGCACGCGCTGTCGGGTTCGGCCAATCAGAAACATGAAGAAAATAAAACGTTACAAACAAAATGTGACGTTTTCACAGCTTCAACTCGCGTCGTACCCTCCTGACAGAGCAACTTCTACTCGGTATACGTCACGTCCGGTCTCACCTTCGCTCCCTCACCTTATTCCACAGAGTGCGTTACATCTGTGGACCACGGTAACATGGGCGGGCGGTGCGCTCACCTTTGACTGTTTTCGTACAAACCCCGCCTCCATTACCCAGGCTTCACGAATCGAGCCGAGGTGGACCGAAAACTGTGCAGGGAGAGTCTATCCAGTTGACTCCGCCTCCAATCCAACCAACCAGACGTGAAAGTGTTCTGTTTTGTTTTATTAGAATTTGTTTATTATTTCAAGTACATATAGAAAAATGGCAACTAGAGCTGCATAAATTCAATGGATACAACGAATTGCCAGAAGGAGTGATTACAGTAACAATATAACCACATAAATCAGAATCAGAATACCTGGGGGAAATAATTTTTTGTTACAAAACATACATAAAACAGAGATAATGAATGTTGACAGTGACATAGATGTGTACACATGTCTAAGTTGCAAAGTTGAGTGAAATGCTGCCTTTTAGATAAACAGAAACAAACAACAAAGGGTAAATATATTATAAAATAAGATAAGATGACCTTTATTAGTCCCACAGGTGGGAAATTTGTTTTGTTACAGCAAAAGTGCAAAGTTATGTAGCAGAAATTAGAAAACACTGGAATGCAATAAAATACAATAGAATAAAATAAAATAATATATACAATAGAATAAAATAGAATAGAATAATATATACAATAGAATAAAATAGAAATACAAATACTATATACAACTGAGTAGGAAAATACAAAAATACAACTTCGTCAGAAGAAGAATTGCATAAGAATTGCACATATAGCAGTCTTATTGCACATGTGTGGGTTAGTGTGTTTGATCAGCTGCAAAAGTCTTTATTGTGGAGTCTGACAGCAGTGGGGAGGAAAGACCTGCGAAATCTCTCCGTCCCACACCGTGGGTGCCGCAGTCTCCCACTGAAGGAGCTGCTCAGTGCTGTCAGAGTCTCCTGCATGGGGTGGGAGATGTTGTCCAACAGGGATGACAGCTTAGCCACCATTCTCCTGTCACTCACCACCTCCACTGGGTCCAGAGGCCACACCATAGAACATGGCTATTCAACTACGAAGTTAGTTGGGCCAGATTTTCAAACCAAGGAATTTATCTGGGCCAGATATTTTTTTTGAAGCCAGTAAGCAACAGATCATGATCAATTTCAAACCCACACAACTGTACTGAAAAACAAGTATTTTTTTTAATTCCTTTTCCCCTGTAAATCTGATGACCTCACAAATGCACACCAAAAGGTCCATTTAAAAAAGGGGGGCCATAACTAAACTATTTTTTGCACATTTGAAATAATAATAATAATAACAAAAAAACATTTTGATAATTCCCTTTCAAATTAAAATAAATATTTCGCTGACCACTCATTTTTCCTGCCATGGATGGAGCCCCATCCGTCACAAGTATACAGACACGCTTCATATCCAGACCATTTTCCTCAAAAAGAGCTGAAATCTTCTCAAACATTATTTCGCCAGCTGTGTGTCCCTCTAACGGTAGTAAACCGAGCAATTTCCCATCCAAAAAACGGACATATACGCACAACTGTGCATTATCAGTTCTGTCTGTGATCTCCTGCTATAGACATTACATCAGTTTTCTTCAGGTCATCTAACAGCATTTCAAACTCGTTTGACGCCAGAACTTCAACTCTACGAATATTTGAACTGTCCTACAGGGGTACGTTTTTAATAGCAGATGTCACACTTACTTTAATTTATTCATCACTTTTCACCGCATCCACCATGGCCAGCATGCAGTATTTCACCGTTTCAGAATCTGTGAAAGGCCTTTTCTTCTTCGCCAAGAAGCAGAAAGGGAAGATGCTGCAGCTCTCTCTTGGGCTGTACAGGACCCTCACCATGGTAGTACAACTCCTGTTGTACTACCATGTACATTGGTAGTACATCTTACCATAATGTAATAATAATAGTAATAATTACAACATGGTAATAATCTTACCATGTTGTAAGATTATTAAACTCAGTAAAATGAATAAGTATTTGTCAGTCCAGGCAGGGTTAAACCGACAGTTTTCATTGTCAGTTTCATTTTGCGCTTTAGGAGTGAGAAAGACATGCTGTTGTCGCATCATATATTACAATGATTGTTTAATATGTTTACATCACGGTGCATTGTGGGTTAAATATTGCTAGGCTACTAGAAGTGTTGCATTCACAGTCTACACTACGCTGTAGGAATTTTTAATTTTTAAAAAAATTAATGAATGAATTAATTTTTTTGCGTTTTCTCTATGTTTCTGCCAGGACCACAGGCAGGGCCACTCGCAGGTTGCTTCTGGGCCGCATTTGGCCCGCGGGCCGCCATTTGAATAGGCTTGCCATAGAAGATGGCTGAGGCCACCACAGAGTCATAGAAGGTCTTCAGGAGTGGGCCCTCCACTCCAAACGACCTGAGTCTCTGCAGCAGGTACAGCCTGCTCTGCCCTTTCCTGTAGAGGGCGTCTGAGTTATGAGTCCAGTCCAGTTTGTTGTTCAGATGAACACCAATGTTTCAATTATCCATAATTCAGGGGGTTGTGAAGCTCATTTTGTAACCGGAAGGTCGCCAGTTCGACCTCCGCGTACACTGACGGCCTCTGACTGTAAAGTCATGTTAAGCATTTTGTTAACAAGGCGACAGTGTTGGGGAGTAACGGAGTACATGTACCGCCGTTACGTATTTAAAATACAAAATATGAGTAACTGTATCCGTTACAGTTACCGTTTAAAAAGGTGGTATTCAGAATACAGTTACTTTGTTGAAATAAATGGATTACACGGCGGTACTTCCTGTTTCATATGTTCGGCTATGCCCTCTCTATGTTTGGTAATTCCACGCCGTTGGAAACCCAAACAAAACACGCATTAAGAGGCTCAAATGCCCGTGTTTCAATCTCGCGTCTCATAATGACGTGAAGAAATATTTTTTTAAATGATTTAATATGAAGGCAACAGGAAGTGTTACAGGCATCGCCCTAAAGCCTGATGGGCAGTGTAGTCTGTGCTGCAGGGAGGATGGACCCGTGATGTGTCTGTGAGTGAGGGAGAAAAAGGAAAAGTAGGAGCTGTCACTGAGCAGAAACGGGAGCTGGAAGCATGTAAATATAATAATAACCACTGCAGCCAAGAAGAGAGCCTGACGAGCCCAGCTGTGAGTAAGCTGTTAAGACTCGACTGTACACCGTGTTCCTGTTTCCTCTGAAACAATAAGTCCCGTTGCAGCAGCCTTTCAACGCCTCTCTCTGTCTCTGCTAGCAAAGTTGACCCAGACAACAAAGTAAAGCTAGTTTTCAGCTACGAGCCGACACGAACCCGACGTATTAGCCAGAGGTCCCTTTACCACGGTTTGGAGCCGCTCACCTGTTTTATATACGCGCCGAATAGTTTTCTACACGAGATCGCTGCAAAAAGTGCAGCCTTACCTAATGTCCACCTACTGTTACTCATTTATATTATGATTTAAACATCTAGCTGGTGTTGGTGTGGAGAGTAGCCTTCAGTAATAGTAATAAATCACATTCATGTAGCTGTAAAAAGCATGATAATATATTAAGTAATCCAAAGTAATCAGGATACGTTACTCTCATTGAGTAACGTAACGGAATACGTTGCAAAATATATTTTGGGGCATGTAATCTGTAATCTGTAGTGGAATACATTTTAAAAGTAACCTTCCCAACACTGCAAGGCGATGGGTTGATATCCTCCTTAGGTCCCTCCCTTATGAAGACGGTCCTTGAGTCATTTCCTCATTATCCAGTTACACTTAATGACTTAGTTGGTATAATGTTAAAATGAAACCCTCGCTAGAGTTCGTACCTTCCTCTGTCCTGTGTTTAACCATGCTAAGGCAATTCCCTTACTTAACACTGTAACCCCTAACACGCTGCTGGCCAAAGGTTTTTACAACACTTTTTAAAATTACTATAACTTTTGAACAGTTTGTGAAAGCAGCGATTCTGCGCTGTTTAGCGATATTAGAGTCATTGCTGTAATCCCAAGCACGTGTCACTCAGCCCTGGAGAGGCTGCTTCACCAAAAATAGCCTCTGTGCCAAGACTGAGGCCATGATTACAGCTCCTCAGTGATCGCTTCTGTTTGCTCATCTGCAGAAACCAGTGTTTGTAATCGCAGTCTGCAGACCTTTGGTTTTAAACCATGTTACATTAAAAAGCCCAGAATAAAAGATGCAGACACACTTTTTATGTTTTTGATCTCTTTACTTTCTCAGGTGAAGTCTTGGTTTCTGATGGTAGGTGGTTTCTCTAATTGGGAATCTTGATACCTTCACCTTCAGCACAGAAACCTGCAGAGAGAAACAGACAGTCGCATCACCTGATTCACCTCAGACTGATTTCTCAGATTCTAGTGCAAACAGTTAAAGTGAAGCACTTTTCTCTGGGTTGTAGATGAAGTCCGGGTCTCCGGAGAAGCCCAAGCATGTTGCCTGCTGCTTGAAGTGTTCCAGCTCCGGCTCCTTCAGGGTTGACTCTTTGCCTGCAAACAAAAACACTCAAACGGATGAACATTTTGGATTTTAAATGAGAATTTTAACTTCTGTGTCTAATTTTCGTCCTACCCAGAAGATAAAGGGAATGAGCAACGAACTCATCGCTGGCATCTATATCGATCTTCAGTAATTTAAGCTGACGTTTGGTGTTTCTAGCCGTGCTGTTTATCACGAAGACGAGGCAGCCGTCACAGCTCGGCAGCAAGTAGAACGAAGACGTGGAGTTGGCCACTGGGAACAGAAAAATTTCATGTAATAACAACATGATCTTCTGAAACAGGAAGTCCAACTGCACCTCGAGGACTGAAAACCTCACATAGGAAAATGCCAGAGATCAATTTACAAGAGACAAATACACAATCTAATATTAAAAGACAATTAAATCAGACACAAAGAGTTTAACTGAAAATAACTTAGATGATATGCAGGAAAATGACACAAAAACCTGGGGATGAATGTACAATCATCTAAACAAAAAAGCAGCTAAAAATCCCCTAGAATGACCTTAGATAGAAGAAAAAAGAACTGAAAAATATCAAGCTGTTTGAATTAACCGATTTCAGAGAAAATATGAGTGATGGAAGAAACAATATTACTGGAAACAAATGAAAAAGTTAATCTAAAATGAGACAGAACAGGAAAAAGAATCATGAAAACTTTGCAGCTTTTATGTTGGAACTTCTCTGTAGTGTGTCAGGTCGAGTGGGTTGCGTACTTTCCACCGTGGCAGTGTTTCCTTCAAAGGTTACGTTCGTCGTTGAAGTCATGCAGGTTCCATTCCTGAGAACATCAGAGAGAAAGAATAAACTCACGCCCACTTCAGAAACTCTCTTGCCCTCAGTTACTGTCTGTTGCCTGCTGCCCCCTGCTGACCTCTGTTATGCCCCGTTACCATTTGCTTCCCTCTGTTGCCTCTTATTACCCCCTGCTGCCCCCTGTTGTGTTGTTACTGTCTGCTGCCCTCTGCTGTCCCCTGCTACCCTCTGGTGCAGGATGGATGGGCTTAATGGTAACAGATGTTGATGCATGTGATGAGCTCACATCCTGTTTTCCTGCAACATGACGACCTCCCCAGAGCGCACTGGTGAGGCGCTGATCTTCACCCAGGAGCTGTCGGTCAGGTTCAGCAAAGCTTTGTAGACGTCGTGACTGGTGTAGCCCAGCAGGAAGTTCACCCTGCCATACATCTGCACAGACAAGGAAGTGGCCTAGTCAGCTGACACGCTGCCTGCTACATGAGTTTTATTAAATAAACCAAAAACATGACAGCGCTTCGTATCCTGTTCTTCCTGACCCAACAGGAAGCTGTCACACCTGAAGAAAACAGATCCCTGTTTGAATCTCACTGACCAGTCAATAAGTCACTAATCATAATCAACAATAATAATAATAATCAATCGACAATCACTATTACTGACAATAACTAAATAAGACAGGAGAGGGCGCTGTCTGCACACAGTGGTTAGCACTGTGTCCTCACAGCAAGGAGATCTGGAATCTCCCATCTGGCTGGGTTCTTCCTGTTTTCATGTTTTCTCCGTCCACACACTTCTCTGTGTTAGCCCTGCCACAGGCTGGACACCTGTCCAGGTGTGCCTGCTTCCTGTGATAATGGAGATAGATGTCAGTCTCCCTGCGACCCTGACTTATAATGGAAGTGGAAGAGAATGGATGGGTGGATTTTATGTAATTTTACTTTTAGCCTTTTGATACTAGTCACATTTTTGGGGTTTTAAGGCTCGACTTCTGTTGTTTCAAATGTGCTTCAGTCACTCAGGAAACATGAAATTAACAATGCTGAGCTCCATTTTTGTGGAGCCTCAATTTTATCCCACAACTTAGACATTCACATTACTCACACTCTCATAACACATACATGTACGATCTTGGGGGTGGGCACGCTACACGGCATCCAGAAGACCATCAGGGTGTACACCTCACCTCTGGCGCCGTTGCCCACCTCTCAATTTTAAATACAGGTAGACACTGAGGGCTAGCAGGAGGGGCTATGCGCTTACCTGCTGCTCTCTGGCAGGTAGCTCCATGCCCTCCTGGGTTTTAAATGCACCTTAGAACACACATGCATCAACATTACAATGAGCGGGTGGAGGGAGGTTTGGAGTCTTCTCTCACCCCCGTTCTCTGCTGCCTGTTTGGGCGGGGGGGCTAGGAGGAGGAGTTGGCCGTCCGACTGCGGTCTGGAGTGTGGGGCCTTCCTGCTGCTGCGGAGTCGGGGCAGTCTGCTTCTCCCCACCCCAGGGAAGAGGGTAACACCACCTGGGTCTGGGTGCAATTCCCCCCTCCAGGGGCGGGGGTACCTAGACCCGGTTTGTAGAGTACGCTTGGGGAGTGTGATCGTGTGTACAGCGTCTCTTTATGTCTGTCTCCACGTTGGTTGAGTGTGGAGTAAGTGCATATGAGAGCATGAGGGTGGGAATGGATGTTTGTGTCTGTGTGTGCCTGTATGTCTGTGTCTATATGTCAGGTTGGGTGTCAGGCGCCACCTCTCTGGGGACATCTCAGGCCCTCCAAGGTTTGGAGGCCTATCTCCCCCTACCACCACTTCCCCTGCCAGTGACAGACGCCCTCAGACATCGGTGCGTTGGTGGTTCTGTGTCTGGGGGTGGGCGTCCAGGTACACACCGGCTCACTCCTGGTGGCTGCTTATCGGCGCCTGGAGCCTGGGGCTCGCTCGGGCCACTTCGGGGGTGGGGTGCCCTCGGCCTCTCGGCCTGGGGCTCGGTCACTCTGGCGCAGCTCACGGGCGCGTCACTGCAACCCCCCCGGCTTCTGCTCCGCGGCTCCTGAGTGAGCCCTCATCTGGGACTCTCCTCAGCTCTTTCTGGGACAGTGGCGCGGCTGCCCCTCTGTTGGTCTTCCTTGGTCTCTTGTGTTCTGGGGGCCTCTGGATGTCTGGAGTCTTGATCTCCTCCATACCTGCTTCATGCCCTGGAGGACGGGGCTGTGGCCCCCCCCACACCCTCTAGCAGATCATTACATGAAGGAACCTTTTAAAAACAAGCGCGTCCATGCTCACAGGTGTACACACGGGTGCTCACACACACAAACTACACCCTTTTTGGCTCCTACCTCAAAGCACACTGTGCGCTGTCAATCCTACGTGCTGCACAATAAAATAATAATAATAATAATAATCTTCAGTTCTAAGGTCAAATGGCGGAGAGTCCCAGATAATCACCTGAGCCACTAATCAGGTGATTAGAGGATCATCAGGGGTCCTTTTGTCCCTCTGTGGGGGGAAACTCCCACTGGGTTTATATCTGGGACTCTCCACCATTTGACCTTAGAACTGAAGAAGCTTCTGGGATGAGAGGTGAAACGTCTTCAAGCAACTTAAAGAAGTCCAGACGCTTTTCTTTGAAGCTCCTTAGACTACGATGACCTGGATGACTGAGAACCTTCACAGACATATTTACTGTTATATTCACATAGATAATCACGATGATGTTGTTTATTATGTTGCTCTTTTTCTTTGCTTGTTTTCCCTTTTTTCTTTGTCAACAGGTGACCCAGGTGATTGATATTTGTATTTTTTGTCTGCTTATTTTGTTGGCTTTAGTTTTTTTATCCCCGTCCCTCTTCCCCGCTGTTTTTCTTTCCCCAGTCAAGTCTGTCCCGTGTGTAGCAAGTGAAAATAAAATAAACAGTAAAAGCAAAGGTGAATCAAACAGACCAATACAGCACGGTCCATTTGGTAAAGTAAATCCGTTGGGCATCTTTCTTTGCCTTTAGACAATAATTCTGATGGCAAAAGAACCAAATGGGACAGGTGAAAAAACATTGTTAGTGAAAACCAAATATTCTCCAACAGCTTCACTCAGCCACTTCAAAGTGCAAATAAAAGTGTGTAGTCTACATTTGTAGGCAGTTTAATAACCAAAGTATTTTATCCATCCTGCAGTGGAAACTAAGATGCAGTTATTTAATGATGAAGCTGTAAATCAGTCTGAACCTCCACAGCAAACAATGACTTCAGCACCACGTTCACCTGTTAACTCCACAGCCCACCCCACAGACCTAGGCAGCAATCAGAGGAGTCTTACCACAGAGGGGTCTTCCATAGACAGCGGCGTCACCAGCGGTTTGCATTCCTCAGGTGTCAAAGCCGAGCTGCTGAGAACCAGCGCTGCAAACAGGAAATGGAAGCGACAGTTGAGCCACAGATTCATAATGCTGATGGTGGCAGACATGTCACCAAGTCTGAGCCACTCAGTTTTTATACGAGCTGCAGGAGAGACAAACCTGCAGGTTTACACTGTTTGGACACAAAGGTTTTCCTGCGCACAGTTCAGATGTTTCTGGGCCTTCTGTGATTTCACAACCTCTGTGTTTGTGTATCGATCTCGCTCGGGTTTGTTTAAGCAGCCATCAAGGACATTCAGACTGGTACTCGGGATAACACTAAACACAGCCTGAACTCTGCCACCACTGCTGCCATCGTCAGTCACAGCGACTACAGCAGAGACAGTGATGATGATGATGATGATGAGGAAGGACTGCATCACATTTACCGAATTTTGTAAAACTGCTCCAGATGACTTATGGTCCGGGTTTTACCTAATGCATAACACTTGGTTGAAGGTGCAATGAACAGCTTTAGATCCCATTAAATGCTCTGTCCATGAAGCCAGATAACACACAGCAATGAGTTAAACTGCAGACATGCTGTGGAAGAGAGACAGAGGTTAATAACAGATATGATTCAATTCTATGATCTAATCTGTTATTATTCTATATTATTATTATTCTATGATCTAATCTATTAATCTATTATTACAGGTATCATTACTGCTAAAGGAGGCCGAGGAGTAGCTAAACATTTGACACAATGAGCAGGAAAGTGCAGGAGGGACAGGTGAAGTAGCCATGCTGCTAGCGAGTCGGCTACAAGCTAAGCTAAGCTAGCAAAACAGTAAAGACAGTGAGTGAATAAAGTGAATAGAATCAGTGAGTTAATCAACAGAAAATGTGCTTTGAATGATGCACGTCAAGATCACGCTATGAAATAAGATGTTGTTGTTTTTTTAATTAAACTGACTACACCGATTAGGTTCATAAAACCACCACTGTGTGTTGGAACAGGAACAGGAAGTGCTGACCATACAGACACACACAGCCCGGGCTCAGGTAGGGTGCAGGAAACGGGTGTAGAAAGACCTGCCTGCTCCCCGCCCTGCTTGTCTGTGTTAAACATGCCCTACAGGGTGCATGCGTTGGTGGACGTGAGCGTATGAGGTGTGAATAATGAGTATGATTGCATGAAACCTAGAGTGCTATTACAAATTAGGGGACAGTTGCAACATAAGCACTTGACAGCTTGTCAACAGTCTGCCCCCCCAATGTATAAGGTGCATGTAAAATTGAGCCCCAGCCACCAACCTCTGGGTAACGCACCTGTCCCCCAGGGTCCTGTATGTGGTGGTCTGTAAATACTACTTTATAATTAAAAAGGAGGGACGGGTGGCTGCACAGCACAGCGAGCAAAGCCAAAGGCCTTCCAACTGTGGCCTGTGTGGCACCCCACCCAAGACCCTACATGTGTCAGAGGAAGCGGGCGGGGGTTGGGAATGCTTAAGTCTGGCAGCACTGATGCCAGCTATGTTGCAACCCGTGTCAGCAGTTAGGTGAAAGGCAATCTTGGGATTACTCATTAGCTAAATGCCAGTGACAAATAAAGATTGTGGGGCACAGTGCAAGTGGTGTTTTCCAGCTGCACACAGAATATTATAAAGTGGAGTCTGAGCTCAAAAAGACATTTTAAGGACATGTTTGTGTCCCTGCAGTACGTAAATCCAGCCAACAAAGGGTGTGTCCCAATTCAGGTACAGCTAGACCAGTAGATGTTCTTGGTGTGCAGGCTGTGATCAGCTGACCTGCTGCTCTCTGTGCATGTACACACCTGGATTCATCCAGATGTGAGCAGATGTCCCCTGAGCTGTCCTGGCTGATTCCATCCTCTACACTGACACTGTTGATGCTGTCTTTATATCAGCTAACTGTGACCATGAATCCACAGCCACTGTGCACCAGTCACACACTGGTCTTTACTGTAAACCAATCAGAGTGCAGCAAACTCACCTGTATATCCTGCGCTGACCTGCAGAGGATTCTCATGCAGTCTTTAGATAACACAGTCAGTCTGTCTCAGTTCGTTTCAGTCCGTCCTTTAACACTAAGCTCTCTCCTTCTTTATCATCTGTCTCCATCTCTGTCTTTTCTCTCCCTGTCAGATCAGCAGCCGGACTTTAGCTGCAGCACACTGTGAGACAAACTGCACACACACAGTTTGTGTGTTTGCTGATGTTTGTTCAGCTCATAGAAATGTGTTTGTGTAAACATGTAGGGAGTAAAAGTAAAAAGTGGTCAGAAAAAAAGCACTGAATCACAGATACCTGAAAATTGTACTTTAGTACAGTCCAGAAGTATTTGTACTTTGTTACTTGGCAGCTCTGCAGGTTAGCTGTATACTTTGAGGTCTAGCCTATCCCGAGGTTCATGGCAGGGTGGTGGCTGAAGAATAAACTTTTAAAAATATGTACTCCAACATAACCAAGGGTCATATATATGAGAAACAGAGAAAAGTGCGTTACGTTTACAGGTTTGAGGGATTAAAGTTCTGGAAAAGCAATTAAAAAGCACAGAATTTCCTCCCATTCCCTGCACAACATGAAAGTAACACTCTGCATGGCTTCAGTAAAAAAAAGACAGAGGTCAGGGGTCACTGCCCCAGAGATACACGAGTATTTCTGTATGCTTTGCATCCAGTTTAATCAGAACAGTTTTTCAGTATTATTTATTATGCTGTTAAGCATGTTATGAAGCGTTTATAATATCTAACATTTTACTAGCATCCGTAGGCGTGTTTGTTTTCTCCACCCTCACAGCCTGCTGCCCACAGACGAAGGTTCTTGTAACAGCTGGTGAGCACTAGAGGGCGCCAGAGCTCCAGCTCCAGACACGAGGTGAACCCGTGAGCTCAGAGCTGCTTCCTCTAATGACACAGGCTCAGAGGTTATCCTCCTCCTCCCCATCATCATCACCGTGGACCACCATGTCTGCTGACACACTCACACATTTCTTTTTAAACAGCGTACATTTGAAAACCAGAAGAGCCCACAGTGAGTTACACAAACATGTTTTTGAACTCATTTTGAGAAAAATGTTTAATCTGGTTTTCTAAATTAAGCTTAATTCATCCCAACGAAGCGAGAGTGCAGTGAAAATGTGACAAACAGGAGAAACATATCACTTTGTGTCAAACTGCAAACGTTACATGCGCGTTTGATTGGCTTACAGGTTTTATCGATTTATGTCGTGTGATTATCGTCCTGTGGGACCTCAGGGTCCTGCGTCGGTGAGCCAGTGTTTTTGGTTTTGTACTTTTTCTTTTGATTTTATTACAAAGTATGACTGTCTGTTTTGGTTCTGTCCTAGTATTTCAGCTTCCTGGTTTGGCAGTACTTCCTGAGTTCTAGTTTTTAGGTTTTGTTATTTGGTCTCCTGGTGTTTATTCTGTGCTCCCTCTTCTCTGTGTTCCCTCTGTCTGTCCATGATGTTATTTTGTCTGCTCATGAGTCTGCGTCTGTTAAGTTCTGTGTCTCGTCTGGATCTCTCTGTCTGTCGTGTACTTCATGTTTTACTTTGTAGGTCTGTGCCTTATGTCTGTGCGTTCAGCTTTGTGCTCTCCCTGGCTCGTCAGCCGTGTCTCCCAGCTGTTTCCTCTTAGCTCCGTCCACCTTTTGTATTTAATGGCTGTGTCCCAATTCAGGGTCTGCAGCCTTACAGGCCGCATTTTAAGGCCGATTACGTCACAGCAATGTGACGAAGGCTGTCCCAATACAAATAATTTTTTTCAGTACATTGTGTTGTGCATTGTGATTGTTGTAGACCATTGTCCATCAACCTAGTACAGTGTCTCCTGTACAGCAGCGGCCCCCAACAGGGCCATGGACCAGTGCCGGTCCGCTGAGTCGGTTTCCCTGTGTCTTTTCCCGTGTCGTGGTCGTGTGTCTTATTTTGAAAGAACTATTCACGCGTTACCATAGCGACCAGAGAGCAGCACATAGGAGGACGTTGTTGGCACATTTCAGGAGGACGCTGCTCATAAAGTTACACAATTACACAGTGAATTCGCGTTTATTATTATATTTACAAAATACCACCGTTTTTGTCTTTGTTTGTATAATTTTATTTTGTCGTATTTATCTGCGACACCTTAAAGGCCGGTCCGTGAAAATATTGTCTGACATTAAACTGGTCCGTGGTGCAAAAAAGGTTACGGACTGCTGCTGTACAGCACAGAATGAGTTTAGCTTGTCGAATTTATATAAATCTGCCCACAAAACGTTCTGCACGGTTACGTTTTATAATACTGGACTTATGTTTCTACGATGGGTTGAACTTTACGAGAGTTTAAACAAAAGAGAAAAGTGTGAAAATGTTCATGCATATCTGAGGAAACTGTATAAAGCATGTAGTGAGCGCAAGGGCGTAGATTTGGTTTTGGCGTTGGTGGGGACGGATGATTCAACCACCGAACCTGCCCTGTTTCTGTTTTCCCCTCTTTTGTCTTTGCTTCTTTAAAAAAAAGGAGAAATATACTACCCTACATATGCTATTCTACATGCTTTTAAGCCATTTAAGCTGGGATCTTTTATTCTAAACATGAACTACTGTTACAGCTACTGGTGTCCCACACAACAACTCAACGTCCACTATGTTTAGGAGCCAAACACATGCCTGCTCCTCTCGTTAACTGAGATAAACTGCTGGCATATTGGTTTTCCATCTATACTGTCCAGTCTCTCCTGGTGGACCTTAGCCCTGTTTTTACTCTTCTGAGAGCACTGAAGCTTCTTTCATCCTCAGTACCTGTGTTTTATCCTCAGATTACAATTATTATTCTGAGCTTGATGTGCCTCACCTTTGGCCCTGGCTCCTCCCCTCTGACTGCACTAGGACATACTGCCACCTGATAAAATAACACATATAAAAAGTGAGACATGTCACTTAAGATTCTTTGTCAAATATACACTAATGAATCAATTTACATCAGCAGCCTAACAATTGTCATGATAATAAATTCTAGTTAATCTATAGCACCAAATCATCAGTCAGTGACCTGTGACCAATGTTCCCTCTAATGTTTCATGTGTGTGAGCGAACACACAAACTCCCTGAGCGTCCCTCGGACCGCTGTGAGCAACAGCAGACATGAGCACTGTGGTCACGCCAGCATCGAATCCATCCAAGTTACATGTTTATTAAAATAATCAAATCACAGCATTTACATTTCTGTTAGACGACTTTTAATTAACTGCTTCAGCCCACTGACAATGAAAATGTAAAAAAATCTTGTTCATGACCTGCAGCATGTTAACACTATTGGAAGGAAAAATAACTTCAACTCCAATTTTGAAAACACAACTTTCTTTATTTTTCATAAAGCTCTGACTGTATGATGAGTCTGTGGTCTGGGAGAGAGTCTGTAACTCTGTCTGCAAATACAGTAAATAATGACCAATGCTGGGCAATTAATTATATAGTTACTTCTTCAAAAAAGTAACTGAGTTTTGCAAACAAAGTTTTTTGCAGCTGTTTATCTAAAAATGCAGCCAAGGTGTTTTTAAATAAACATTTCAAACTATTTACAGAACGATCAGCTGTTCTGCATCAAATCTGATGCCACACAAATTATTTGTGTCACTCCAAAAAATAATTTCTGTCCACTATGAGATGAAGGAGAACAGCAGCCTGATACCTGCAGGCCTGACAGCAGCAGACGTATCACTGCTGTAACACTTAAGTGTTACAGCAGTGATACGTCTGCTGTTGTGTGTATTGCATGTATGTAAATACCAAAAATAACTCCTTGTAGCATTTTTGAGGGTTTTTTTCTTTTCTTTTTAAAAAAAGAATCGGCGTCGGTGGCGTCGGCCACTTGCCCCTCCCTTTCTTCCCTCCCCATCTTCAGCTGCCTCCCTATTCCCGCTCTACCACACACACCCACACACGCAGGGCTTGGGGCGCAGGTATGTCACCAGGGTGCAGGGGAGGCACTCCCCCTCTGTCCCCTTCTGGCCGCCTGTGCCTCAATTTTATTCTGCAACCTAGACATCCACATTACTCACACTCTCACCTAACACATACATATAGGGCCTTGGGGGTGGGCACGTTTTACAGCATCCAGTGGATGGTCGGTGTATTCCAACCCACCTCTGGCGCTGGTGCCCTGCCCTCAATTTTAAATGCATTTAGACACTGAGGGTTTTCGGGAAGAGTCACGCTGCTCTCTGAGAGGAAGCTAGTGCACAGCAAAATCTCCAGTGTTAAATTAACACTGGAGAGTGTCTATATGGGTCCACACCTCTGAGTGTTAAATTAACACTTTTGACAGTGTTATATGTTTAAAAGTAACCTAGTCAGTTTTGAAGATAAACAATGGCTAACACCGAGCAGTGCTGGTTTTCTAACACTGGAAAATAACTCAAAATGTTAGAAATAACCAGGCACGGTTCCCCCCCTTTGGTGGTCCTCCTCGGGTCCTTGTACTCTGGGGCCTCTGGATGTCTGGGGCCTGGATCTCCTCCATACCTGCTTCATACCCTGGAGGACGGGGCTGTGGCCCCCCCACTCCCTCTAGCAGATCGTTACATGGAGAAACCTTTGGAATGCAAGCATGCTGATCCACACAGGTATGCACACAGGTATGCACACAGGTGTATTCACAGACGCGGACTACAGCTTTCTTGGCTGCTGCCTCAAAGCACATTGTGCGCTGTCTATCCTGCGTGCTGCACAATATCGTTTATTATTTAGTATCTACTGATATCTACTGCTAGCTAGTTTATTGTGATGGTGCTGTTCTTTTTATTATGTTGCTCTTTGTTGTTTGCTTTCTCTTCTGTTTTTTTTCTCCATACAGGTGATCCAGGTGTTTTGTTTTGTTTTTCTTTCTTTCTTCCCCCCCTTCTCACCGTCTCTTCTCCCCTTTGGTTTTCTTTCTCTCCCTCTCTTTCTTTCATTCTTTCTCCCTGTCCTGTCCCCCAGTCATGTCTGTCCCGTTTGTAGCAACTGAAAATAAAATAAATTCATAATTATAATAAAGGTCAATCAAATGGACCAATATGGCAAGGCCATGATGATCCACTTGGTAAAATAAATCCGCTTGGCATCTTTCTTGGCCTTAAGACAACAATTCTGATGCTAAAGATCCAAACGGGACACAAAAAAAAAAATCGGGTTAATTTGATTGGCTGTGCTACAGCTCACGCACACATACGTACGGAGTGTGGTTTGAATTAATGATGCACACTTTCTATATAATATGTGTGTTAAATTTTATATTTGGGGTGAAATATCAAGTCTTTTCAAGTAAACCGGTTCAAGTCCAATTCAAGTCCCAGGTCATTGGTGTAAAAGTCCAAGTCAAGTCACAAGTCTTAGAACATTTTTTCAAGTCAAGTCTAAAGTCATAAAATGAATGACTCGAGTCACATGACTTGGACTCGAGTCTGACTCGAGTCCGAGTCATGTGACTCGAGTCCACACCTCTGCTAATGGCTACCAAAGATTTTTAAAGTTAAGGAAAAGTATTTCTGTAAATGTAGGTTTCAGTCGGACACACGGATCCGTTTGTGTCATCACATCCTGATTTTGAAAGTAAGCTGATAAATGAATGGCATGCTGCCTTCAGAATACCTGATCTGTAACTCACGCACCATCCTTGGATGTCATCGCAGCTTTTCAGTTTTCCTTCCACCACACCTGCCAGAAAGAAGAACATCAGCGTCGGCGATCGCAGGTCAAGTATCCATGTGTCCCTGCGTGTTAGTCACAGTGTCCTGGCATATTGTGTGGGCAGGTTGTCTCTTAAAAGTCTAACAGGGACAAAGTCTGTTCATTAGCTCATTAGCTGTGGTGCATTTATCTAAAGCAGCAGCGCTACTGCACAGGGAGAAATCCACTAAACTACATTTAAACGTGTATTACTCGTACAGCTGCTCTTGTTCTGTATTTCTTCATATATTCTTCATATATTTCTATATTGTGTATTTTGTTCTACAGTTGTTTTATTTTTAACTTTAATTTTGATATTTTATTTTATTCTTTCCTCGTTAAATTTACCCTTTATTTTAATTTTGGTGGCGTGGTGGTGGTTCGCACTGTTCCCTCAGGTTCCACTCAGCCACTGAGCTGCCAAACTTAACAAAAGCAGGAACGCTATGCTTGATGCAGAATTTTCTTCATGTTTCTTTCCAGGTTAAACCACAATCGACAGCCACAGCATACACGTGGTGTGTGTGTGGTTTTCTGCCTCTTATAACCCCAGTGATTGTCCTGTGGTTTGAAATCTCGTGTGATCTTGTGAATTTCGTGAGTGCAGGCAACTAACTGCTCTTCCTAGACTGTATCAGGTCATCTGAAGAAGAACAAACTAAGTGGTTGAATCTCATCCATCATAATTTAATTGGATTCACCATAGAAACATGAAACTATTTTGCTCAAGTTAGACTTTTGTAATGTAACAACCACCCTATTTCCTTTTTTTTGAGTGTACCTGTCTCTTCTGGGTTATGCCCCCCAGGACTGGATGTATTGGAAGTTGTTGTAAATCTGTTTTTGTTGAACGTTATGTAATATGAACACAACATGTACTACACACATAAGTTACATTTGTTCATTCAACAAGATTATCATTGGACAAACAAATATTTTACTAGTTCATGTAACAAGACTGACGTTTGATGTGCCAAAGTGTTTAAACAATATAACCTGAATTTAAATGAATTTAATTAGACTAACTTGGTACAAACATGTTGATTGAATAATTACATACAATTCATTCATTCCTGATGGAAGCTGTTTAAAGCTCCGTAATAAAAGCGCCCTGCAGGGCGAGCGGCTTCTCTGGTTCAGAGTAACGTGCTGTTTGTTTGCTGAGTGCAAACACTGAGAGGACAGAAGATGTTTGTACTCTTGTATAAATATACAAGTATGTGATAACAGCTTCAAGTGTGCAGATCTTTAACATCTATCCAAGAACCCCCCCGGTGCCATTGAGACGAGCAGCAGGGTGACTGTAGCAGTTTAGTGGTTGACATGCAGGCTGAAGGGTCACGTACCAGCAGCTTGGACAGACGTGTTCAGGAAACTGGACTTTCATTATTAGTTATTCTGACTCAGAATAAAGCAACACCCCCTCCCCTCCATTTAAATTTCTTATTCAGCCTGAATTAATCCTAATTAAAGCTTTAAATCCTCATGTGATAACACAGCAGCAGAAACAAGAGCAATTTTCCTCCAGTAAATAATCAGTGAGAGCGTGCACAGTGTGACAGGAAGGAGCAATTCCATCATTATTATCAGCGAGGAAAGGCTGAATGTGTGACTGTGGCTCCCCCGCTGTGCTGATGGCAAATTAAAGTGCATTTAATGGAATAATTAAAGCGTAATCATACCCTCAAACCCCCCCTCCCGACCAAGGGGTAATGTCCTCTGCCATGACCTCACCGCAGGAAGCTTCGACCTTCCTGCTGAGCTGGAGCTGCATGTTGCCCTCATGCCTGGGCGAGCTTCTTCCCACAGTCCAAAAGGTGGGGGTCATGGTCACAGCGGTTGCCATAGTGACATAGTAGGTGTTTGTGATGGATGTAATTGATGTGCATGAAAGTGATGAAGATGATAAGAACAGATTGCTTCCTCTGACTGCTTGTTGTGATGTTCGGATGTTAACCCGGCGGCCTCACAGAGTTCCTCACACCCACGTATGGTCCTGGACTGTGGACCAGTCGACCCCGAGATGCTGCTGAAGCCTTCTGTGAGACACACACGCTGGATTATTGTAGTGTCTTGACCTGACAATGTAAAGCCCCAGAGTGAGTTGAGTGGACCAGTCGCTCCCAAAGAGCAAGAAGAGCAGAGTCTCACATGATCATGATGCTGCTCGGTCCCTGAACCATCCCCACATGCCTGCATCAGCTGCAGAAGACCTGTCCAACAAGGTTGAGGAAGGAACGTGAGTTTGACACCTGATTCTATACCAGGTACATATAAGTTAGGTTTTGGATTGAGTGGTGTGTTTATGAAATGGTGCGGGTCTCGAGAGCCGCACATTTATCAGCAGTAGGCTTGGGGCTTTGTTGGTACTTACAGCTAGTGCTGCAGTGTCACTGGATGTGTGTAGACATACATGGTAGTAGACGTAGTATCAAATTCAAATTCAAATTCAAATTTTATTTGTCACGTACACAGTCATACACAGTACGATATGTAGTGAAATGCTTGGACAACTGCTCGTGACCTAAAGAAAACAAAAAAGGAAAAGGCTATGAATAAGATAGGAAATAAATATGAAAAATTAAAAAGGGTAAATTTAACTAGGAAGGAATAAAATATAAATTAAGGTTAAAATGAAATAACTGTACAACACAAATTAGAATGAAGGGTAAATTTAACTGGGAAGAATAAGATAAAGATAAATATATAAATTAAAGTTGAAAATAAAATAACTGTACAACAAAATACACAATATAGAACTATATAAGAATGTATGAAGAAATATAAATAAATATATACACAATAACAGCAGCTGTACAAGTATTAACTGGAAATGAAGAATATAGTGTCCAGTGTTGTGCGATCCACATTATGTCTTGTGCAGTGCAAATATGCTTAAAGTGATTTAAGTGATGAAGTGAAACAAAGTCCAGAAAGTCCAGTGTGTGTGTAAGAACTGTATGTGTGGGTCAGTACTGTGTGGTGGTGTGATTGAGAGACCGTATCGCCTGCGGGAAGAAGCTCCTCCTCAGTCTCTCTGTGTTGGTCTTCAGGGAGCGGAATCGCTTTCCTGACCTCAGCAGAGAGAACAGTCTGTTGTTGGGATGGCTGAGGTCCTTCACCATCTTCCTGGCCTTGGTCCAGCACCGCCTGCTGTAGATTGAGTGCAGGTCAGGGAGCTCGGAGCGGATGGTGCGCTCAGCTGATCGCACAACCCTCTGTAGAGCTCGTCTGTCCTGCATGGTGCTGTTCCCGAACCAGGTTAAGATGTTTCCCGTCAGGATGCTCTCTATGGTGCAGGAGTAAAAGTTCCTGAGCACCTTGGAGGGCAGTTGGAAGTCTCTCAAGCGTCTGAGGTGGTAGAGACGCTGACGGGCCTTTTTCACCACGGTGTTGATTAGGGATGGGTACCGGTGTCCGGTGCCATGATGGCACCGGTTCTGACATAAACGGTAGTAACCAGACCGAAAAGCAGCGCACATTTCGGTGCTTTATTTCGGTGCTTTTTTTTCCTGAGCTGTGATACACTTCTAGCCAATCATTTTACGTTTCCAAGGATAGTAGGCGGGGCCAGGTACGTACGTTCTTTTAGAGCAGAGCTACAGGTTTAAAATGCCCAAGGTGAAGCGGTCAAAGTCTGGCTGTACTTCACAGCAAAATATGCAAACTCAGCAGCAACAAGTGCTTTAAGCTGATACTGTGATACTGTCAAAGGAGGTAACACCAAGAATCCGATGAAACACCTGGCGACACATAGCGTTTTTTTTAAAAGCCCAGAAATGCGCCGTATTTGATAGCTTGCTGCGAGACCTCACACTGTGCACGTCGGGTGGGTTGCCAGTTATCGGACCCGGAGCAACATCCCCCAAAAACCCGAAGAGGAGAGTCCTGGCCCCTAGCCCTGCCAGTGTAGCAGAAATGATGAGGATGATGATGCAGCAGCAGCTGTTCTTCTCTGCGTGAGTAGCTTAATGTTGTTCGTGTGTAATTTACGTTGAGTAGGCTAACCACGTTATTACATTAATGCATGTAAGGTGAACTAGCAAACATCATCATAGCTACATGTGGCTGTCTTCTTGTTTGATGGCAGATGCTCCCTTCACCCTGGACAAAAAGGCTAAAATGACCAAAGAAAAAGTGGAAAACAGCTAAACATGAGAGGTTTTTGGACAAAGTTTGTGTTTTTTCCATTGATTAAGCACTGCTTCCAGCCAAGAGTGATACCATATATGCCCCATAGCTGCAGAAAAGGCTAACATTGTTATCTTTTTACAAAAAAACCCAGCTGAACATGAGAGGTTTTTGGACAAAGTTTGTGTTCTCCATTCTTTAAGCACCGGTTCGAGCACCGTTTAAGCACCGGCACCGTTTCAAAAGTACCGATTTGGCACCGGTATCGGATAAAACCTAAACGATACCCATCCCTAGTGTTGATGTGACAGGACCATGACAGGTATCCTCCACATACACCTGTGTACTACAGCATCTCACTTTGGAGGAGTGGTGAGGATGTTGTTCGACACATCAGCTCTGTCTAGTCTAGGATCACCAGGATGTCTGGGACATGTAGATGCATTGAGAGCTCAGTGCAGTCGCAAGAACAGAGTAGGGACCAGCGCGTTATTAAGTAACGCGTTACAGTAACTACGTTATTATTGTGGTAACGAGCACGGTAACTAGTTATTATGCCAAAACCAGGAACGCGTTACTCGTTACTGGGATTTAGATAGGCTCGTTACTCGTTACTGGGATTTAGATAAGCTCGTTACTCGTTACTGGGATTTAGATAGGCTCCTTACTCGTTACTTCGTGTGGTGGCATCGCAGAGCTTCCACAGATTCAGTAACATTAGCAAGTGGTGGAGGCCAGCAGGTGGATGAAGGAAGGGGAGGCAGGAGGAGCAGAGACCCGAGGCGGCCGCCGGTCCAAGTATCAGGTGAACTGAACTTCAGGTAAGAAGTTATGACCTGCAGTCCATCTGGGTCAGATATGAACCAAGTTTAGGTGGAGTTTATTTTCGTTGTGCTGACTTTTTTCATACTGTGTACTAGCTAGCATGACGGAGTTTCTATACTGCTGGGTGGGTGCTATGATGTTACTGATGTTGAACTTTATTTTTGTTCATTTTGTTCTTTCACTGAGCGGCAGGAGAAACGGCCCTGAAATGCCACAGCGAGACCTCCTCCACAACCAGATCCCCGAGGCTAGCTGATGAAGGAATAGCTGTTCGGGGACAGTTCAATGAGGGACGACTAGTCCAAGTCCCGCTGCCAGGTCTCAGGCAGAAATAAGAAGTCCAGTTTTTTAGAAGATATAAAATCGTTAAGCACGAATGATTTATTAGTCAATGAGCGGGCATTAAAAAGCGCCATGTTCAGCGGGGTGGAAGCATCATTTTTAGCAGAGGCTCGAGTCAAAGGACGTAAATACTCGGGGTTTGAGCCTTCACGCTCGTAGATTCCACTCACCGAGGGGATGAAAAGCCAGTCAGCAGGAGAGTCTGGATGAACCGTCCTGAGGCAGCACGGTCTCAGAGAGCCGGGCCCTGCGTATCCAAGCAGGGACGTGGAAAACAAATTCCCCTCCACGGAGCTGTTCTGAGCAAATATAACAAAGCACGCTCGACATCGCTTTCCAGTCCGCCGCCAGAAAAGCCTAAGCTTCACCTGGATGTCAATGGCAGTCAGGAACCAGTTGATCAAATCCATAATTCCTCTTTTAGGTTTTAGAGAACAGACTGTGAGATTCTTCCAGGGTAGAGGGAGAGAAGTAGACAAGACTAGACAGAGGCTACGTCCACACTGATGCGTTTTCGTTTGAACGCGCATCGTTTTCTCTCCGTTTTGGCCTCCCGTCCACACTGAGACGGTGTTTTTCCCAAGGAAAATGCAGTGATTTGAAAACGCTCTCGAAAACGCATACATTTCAAAACGGAGCTGCCCCGTCACAGTGTGGACACTCGAAAACGCAGACTTTCTAAAACGATGACGCATTTTAGTCATGTGATGCAGTCATGTGACCAATTAAACAAAGACAGCGGAGGGCGTTATACAGCAGCTGTTTTGTTTGCTCAATTTTGAGAGCCCTGAAAAAGATTAACATCAGTTTGTACATGCTCCATGCTCCTTTTGTGCAGGACTGGAACGTAAGCGTTTTCAGCTGTTTCAATGTGGATGCACAACTCCGTGAGAACAACTGAAAACACTAGCGTGGACACAGAGCGTTTTCAGATGAAAACACAGCTTTCAAATCTATCCGGGCTGGTGTGGATGGAGCCAAAGACATGAGAAAGCCAAGCAGGAAAGATAAGGGAAGGGAGAGGGAGAAAGTGCGACCGCCCTCGTCAAGAGCCAGAGACGAAGTTGAGGTGGTTCAGGCATCTCATAAGGATGCATCCTGGGTGAGGTGTTCCGGGCATGTCCTACCGGGAGGAGGCCCCGGGGCAGACCCAGGACACGCTGGAGAGATTATATCTGGGCCTGGGAACGCCTTGGTGTTCCCCAGGATAAGCTGGAGGAGATGGCTGGGGAGAGGGAGGTCTGGGCTTCTCTGCTTGGGCTGCTGCCCCCACGAGGCAGCCCCGGATCAGAAGAAGATGCATGGATGGATGATAAAAGGAAAAGGATAATCTTGTCACAAAATCCCAACACAAAGATGTCTCAGTAGCTCTCTGTGGAGATCACACAGTGTCAACCGCTGATGACGAGATGCTGGGAGGAAGATGAGTGGTGCAGCTGGAAACCTGTGGTTTTAACTAGCGCCTATACACAGACACACACTGAATGTCACTGTTCACTGTGTGTGAATTTGTGGTCAGAAACCGCTGGCATCCTCTCGACTATTTTCAGGACTGGTTGTCATGGGAACAGGATTGATATAAAAGTCACCAGGTTGTGGTGATTTTGCATGTGTGCGTGCGTGTGGACGGCAAACACACACTCCTACATTATGGGCCTGATGTCATCTCACTGCTTCAACACGATGGCGGTGCGGCGGGCAGACGATGACATCACAGAGGTCGTGTCAGAGAGAAGGAGGAATTCAGCGCGTTTGTTTCTTTATCAGTGGATACTGGGTGTAGTTCACTGGTTTGTTGGGCACGCTGTAGCGTGCTGTACTCTGTCATCCACCCGTCGACCATCTGTCAGCCTCCATGCATGATGACTCACACACACACATGCAGATTATGGAAATACAGGCTAATATTAGCTCTCCATATGAGCGTCCACAGGGCGATGATGAAGCAGCATCTTCTTCCTCCAGTCGCTCTGTTTGTCCTGCAGGTTTTAAACTGAGACGTGTCAGTGAAACCCAAGCAGTCGGTGAGGAGGCATCACAAACACAAAACATCTGAACAACGCGTCACGTTTGTGTTCTGAAAACACACGAAGCCGTCTCCATTGATTATCGAATGAGTCTGTGTGGCGCTCTTTACTTTGACAGTTATAAAGAAGGAAACGATCGACCGTGTCGACACAGCGAGTGAAAGCTGAAGAACTGAACAGGAGCTCATCATTAAAGCGCCGCCAGCTGCTAACAGCAACACCAACAACCGATCCGGTGTAGTGTTAGTTTAATATTAATCTGCTGTCCTCGATTGGGTTTTTATTTATTTATGGCCACATGTCAAAGTCCACCCTTCATTTTAATCAGGAACACCTTTCATCTCATTTATATCTGCAGACGTTGTGGGTATAATGGGAACGTGTGGTTGCTTTTAGGGAACATGTTGAATAGTTTCACTGCTGCTGATGATGAAGGGAGCTCGTCTGTAGGAGGACGGTTCTCCCTCTGACTTTGTGATGTGCTTCATTTGAAGGTAGCACGATGTTTATGCTTTTTAACTCCAAGAGGCTCCTTCAGTCTTAAAAGCTCATGGGGACCTACGTCCACAGTAAACCACCATCACTCAACAGAACCGGTGACACCAAATATAAGTCACCTATCATTTTTGAGGTCCCTGGGCAGGTGATTCAGCTGCCGCTCGTACCTTGACCTTAACGACTCACATGACAACAGACCGGGCCAATGACTCGACAAAGAGTCCGCCATCAGCCCTTAGACCCAGAGAAGCCTGTTGGATGAGAGGGAAGTACTTACACCCTGAGAGCGAGGGCTCCTGCATCTGGATCCCAGCTGCAACATTTAAGCAAAATCAAGCCAAAGAAAGAGAAGGAAATCAGTTTAGGTCCAATAGTTTTATTTCTTTACAAAACGAGAGCGCAGACTCGTGAAGAGCTCAGACAGAAGGCAGAAAGATTAGTCTACACTTCACTTTAGTCACAACAACTTTCAGCCACGTAGAAAATATAGAGGAGCTCTGTTCACGCACTGAAACACACCATCGGCACGTCACCTGCACCGTAAAAAAATAAGAGCAGATAAAAACACAGCTGAGAGACAAAAGTTTAAGCTTCACTGTGCTGCGCGGTCAAAGACGCAGAAACGTCTTTGTGTCATTTGTGTTTTCCTTACACTGAAACGGGAAATGTTTTATTTTGAAAATCATGTACCATTAAATGAAAACTACATAGCGAAGCATTCAATCACACCGCCCTGCATTAAGTAATCAGATTTCTGCTGTTTTCATTGACATCACCAGATTCAGTAACGCTGAGGTCAAAATGACCCAAAATATTCATTTTTCTCACAAAATGAACAAAAGAACGGTTAAAGAAACATGCGCTCGTTCTTTTTATTTATTAAGTTACTGTGAGCAGTGACAGTTTCTAACTTCGTGTTTGTAGTAGGTATGACTGTGCAAAGACAATAAAGAGTTATCTTCACGAAAATGCAAACAGTTTTGATCAGAAATTTGTGTCGGTTGTGTTTCAGCTCCTCCCACCGTACGGTGACACAACCCCCACCCATCTGCATCGTACTCACAACCCCTTGCACCCTAAAGACCATCAACATCAACACGACCGCCGTCACCAAAGAGCGTTTCAGGAGCCTCACCCCAGAAACTGACTGCCAACCTCAGACGGAGTCATTTAACTCAGGCAGGAAGACTTTAAGAAGGCGGGTCTTCAGAGGCCTCGTCGCCTGACTGCTATAACCCCATCAGACTACGCTCTCTGAGCGAAAATTGGATAACATCTTGGAGAAGCTCACGGCTCTCCAACGGGAGATTGAGAGGCCAGTGGCGGACATTTAGATCAACTGTGAAATTGACACGCAGTTGTTCACACTAAAGGAAACCACCATCATTTCATGCGGCTACCATATCGGCGCCAGCTGTGGTCTCAAGGCTGGAGCTGAACATAACAAATTCTCACCCTGATAACAGACGTGTTCAGGCTGTTCCTTCCCATCCTACGTACCCCCCATCCTGGATTCAAACGCCTTCGAATGCTTATCCGCGGCTACTACCGCTCACCTCTCACCCTCTTACCCACCCTCGCTGCTTCTCATGTGTTTATGGTGTTGTGTTGTGGAGATGGTTAGGGTTGCTGACCATTATGAGTAGAGGTCTTTTTCCCCCATTGTCAGGAACCACTTCCCCTCACCATAACCACCAACAGTCACTGATACGTGATTTAGTTTTGGACCCGTATCCAGAAGCAGCCGTCACCAAAGAAACTCTCCCTCCGTACCACAGTCCTCCACACGCCTGTCAAACCGATGGTCCGGTCACCCAGTGTCACGTCACAGTGACAAAGTAAACCTTTCCCCCAAATCTCTGATGTTTTGTTGCTGTGTGGATGGAGGGAAGCACCCACAGATCCAACGAAACACCGAGCTCATGTTCACAGCTGCCAAAATGTGATGGAGCTTTGTTTGAAATCAGCGAACCTCAGGCGAGCGAACGGTGTCAGATTCATACAGCAGGTTTCTGCACGTGTGTGTGTGTGTGTGTGTTTTTAACTCTGGTAAATTGTTCCTTTTCCCAGTTTTCATGTCCCAACATGTAAAAACAGCAGAAATGATTTTCAGACTCGTTTGTTTCCGAGTGCAGAGAGAACAAAAGCAGCTCACGTGTCCATGAAGCGCCAAGTTTTTATCAAAACTAAGAACTTTGCATTAATAAAACACAACATTCATGTCCAGACTGAGAAACAATCACCTGTTTGTTGGACTTTAAAAGGTTCACGCTGTCACCAGGTGAAGGAACACTGCAGAGAGAAGGACACGTGATTCGTACATCTACACGTCAGCGATCGCTCAGCTGTTTCTGTGACACGTTGTCAAAGCCACGACACAGAGCATAGAAAACATCATTTTTTGTGAAAGATTTAAAAACTGCATTTAAAAGGAGAGACTTCACAGTTTCAGGGCATTTCCACAGGAGCTGCATAAAGGGAAAATCCACCAGTGCTTCCGTGTGGGTCCTTAGGCCACTCTACAGTGGGTCCGTCCCACTGTGGTGGTTCAGTGGTTTGTGTTTCTGTTTAACGCTCCTGCCTCTTTGGCACAAGTCGTGTTTTTTCCTCTCTGTGGTTGTTTCACTCAAACTCTCACAGTGACAACCATTCACCACCTCTGGACCTCGTCACGTTCTTCACGTTACGAGAAGGTGCTGCAGAAATTCACCGGCTCTAACTGGTTAAAATGAACTATATGTATGCATCACTTATATAGTTCAGCAGCCCCGTCAGCTTCCACCAGTATGAGGTTGAAGTCCTCAACAGTTTCCTCTGAAACACAGCGAGGAGCCGCTCACAGGAGCACCACGATCCACACACCGAGTTTTGGGGATGGTTTGAACATAATGGCGGTCTGCTACCGAGAGTCCGCCAGGTGGCCGCAACAACAAACATCTCTGATTGTTGTAATTAAGCGTCCAGTGGGCGGGAAAGGCGAGCCAGGTGCTGGGCGGCTGTTCATGGGCTGGCCTCCTGGAGGAACCTAACAAAGCTAACCCAACTAAGTAACACGAGCAGGTTCTATTTGTGCATTTGCAGACGTTTTTCTGTCGCTACACGGCTCTAATGTGAGTGAGCAACGATGCTTTCACTTCTCTCACTCAGGTTAAGGAGTCGAGCGAGTTCTTGTGTCATCGCTTCATCGCTGGATTGGTGCATCCTACATATAACCTGTAAGACATTCGTATGACTGCAGCATACATGTTCTGATCGGACGCGCAGTAATACTGTGAATATTACTCGACTTAATCCAGCAGAACTAAGAATCTGAAATTCAGGTTGATCATCGTTCTGATGCTGCAAAGCTGAACCGACACGCTTTGCAAATGTACGACTAGAAATGTGTATTTTCACAATATCTGAGTGGTTTTCTGTCTCTTTGCAGCTTTTTTGTCTGTTTCTGGTCATTTCACGTCACTCCCACAGTCAGTGGACTTCTTTTTGCCCCCCTCCCAGTGCTCAGTGCACCCACCCAGGACTCTGGGTGGATTTTCCCTTTAAATACAGCATGAACAAACTAAGATTTTGGGTGAAGCAGCAGCTCGAGGGCAAAGATGAGCTCAGACGTCGCTGCTTTCCCAAAGTCTGAAACACAGAAAGAAAGACACGACAGTAGAACAGACGTCCCGACTCCCTTAAAGGGTAAAAAACAGCAGCGACAGAGCTGCTGGAGTTTCTAATCCTATGTAAACAGACTTGGTGTAAGGCAAGGAGGAAGAGGAGGATACAGTTAGAGAGAGACGAGGGAGAGGAGGAGGAAGAGCAGATGGTTGAAAACGATTAAAGGGCTCAGACAGTCAGACGAGTTCGTTTCGACCAAATAAAGAAAACCAACGGCTCTGCTAAAGTACGGAGGCTCAGGGGCGCCATTTGCAGTCCATCATCAGTGTTTTTAAACTGGAATTTATTTTCCTGTGTTACACAGGAAAATCCTGCTTTGAATAATTATTTCCTAGAAGTGGATCATCACAAAGTTTAACATGTTTTTATTGTGTAAAATCAACACACAATGTTTAGATCAATAATTCAAGGTTTTTGTGACTTTACGTTACAAAAATGCAAAATGCATGTTTCATTTGAAAGCTGTTGAATTTTTTATTAAAACATTAAAAAAGAAAAAACTGGCTCACTCAGTTTATGACTGAAGCTGTGATTCTATATGAAACATAAATCTTATTTATAAAGCAAAGTTTCGTCTATGATTAAGAAATATGAGACTTTCTGATATAAAAATACAGTTTTGAGGAAACGTGCTTTAATGTTATGCTGGAACATTTATTAACACAACGACACACTGTAAAGACAACGGCACAAAACAGATTAGCTGTTCATCAGCTGTAAGTTTGATCAGTTTCAGAGCGAAGCCGCGCACACTGAGATTTTACTTTGAAGGTTTTCATAAAAAGGAAGAACAAACTACATCTGGATCATTTTGTTTGTCAGGGTTACAAAAATAAAAGCTTCCTTCCTGTAACAGGATGTCACGTTTCAGTCATTTATTTTGAAGGTTTATCAGATTGTGGATAAATAGGTCGTGTCCAAATTCGTAGACTCCTCCGAATGCAGCCGACAAATGCGTCCTCCTTTTCCCCGAATTTGAAGGATGGGTCGGGTGTATCCTTCGTGACCTACCATATCCCAGAATTCATAGCGTGGCCCAGCCAAACTCTAGTTTCCAATAATGGCGGCCGCTACTAAGTTTTAAAATCACTCTTATTAATCTTTCTGGGTCACAAAATAAACTTTTAACATATTTTCAGGCAGAAAGTAGTTGTGTAAACATCAAATATCTGCTCGGTTTATCAAGATATCGCATATTTGCAAAAGTGCTTCGATGTTTTCGGAGACGTCTGCTACCCACCAGCTCGACAGCTAGCCGGGAGCTCGAGGGTCACTGATGCGGCCGAGAACGGCACAACTCCCGGCACATCATTTTCAGATCACCACGGAGTTTCGCTGCTCAGGTTAAACGTGATATGTAAGTCACTTAGACAACCTAAAAATGTTATTGTTGGGCTTTTTTCAGTGTTTTATTTGTTCGTGAGTAAATCGGTTTGGCTGAGATTAAAGTTATTAGATTAGATAAAACTTTATTAATCCCCCGGGTGGGTTCCTCTGGGATTTTCACACAGCTGACTAAACGTCAAACAGAAAACTGATTAAACAGAAGTGTGAGACGGTCGAGAGTTTACTCCAGTGTCCTGTTATATTTTAGATAGCAAGGAGCAGACGGCTGAGTTTATTGAACTCCACCGAGACAGCGGCGACGCTAATCTGAAGGCGAGACCGTCACATTCCACAGCCGTTTACTTCCGGCCTACCCGACCTTCTGAGGACCCGGCCCACGTAGACTCAGGGGGATGCAGCCCATGAATTTGGACACGACCATAGTGAACTGGATACTTTGGCCCACCGTCAGCTCATCACTCTTCCTGTATTTGGCTCTCAGGTTCGGCTGCACGAATGACGACACTTCCTGCCTGCTGTGTTTATCCACGGAGGCTTAATGAACGTCTCACTGCCTCCCTCGTCTCTGACTCTCGCTGCTCTCCCTGGACTCAGCCACAGGGTCTTTGTCGTGTCTACATTAAAACGAAAGGAGGGAATAAGGGTAATAACTGAAGCCATCAGTGTAATCCTGGGAGTTTAGCTGCTGTTTGAGCTCCACCTGCGGACGGAGAGCTGCAGGGAAAACGAGCTGGCTTCACTCCCATTTAGCAAATAAGACATAAACTGCACAGGATTACCTCGGCTGTGCAAATGGCTCCACATTTGTGAGGAAACGAGCCTGAGTAGGACAGCCCCCCCTCAGACTGCATATCACTCGTGTTTGGAGCCTCTGGTACTCCACACATCACTGCATAATAATGTGGAGCCACTCAGAGAGCACACAAATCCCCACGGACAGAACAAAAACAAAGTGTGTCCACGTCTTTGTCCCCACAGTGCAGGTGTACGAGACTGCGTGCGTGCACACCTGTCCACAGCTTTAAAGCACATCTGCACAGGTGTGCAGCAGCTGACAGTAGCGTCATGAGAGTCTCACACTTCTTTTACTCCGTTATCGCAGTTTTTCTTCTTTATAAGCTTTAGCAACATGTGCTTCACCTGCAAACTGACAGATGGAGGCAGGAGGGGGACAGACCGGAGGGGTGGAGCTTAGTTTGGCAGTGAGTCGCTGTGTGTGTTACAGGAAGTGCACGTGCACAGACTGTATATGATATATTGTCACAGGTGTGCCTCGTGACAGGCAGCCGGGACATTTTGTGAGACTGTGCGAAGAAAAGCAGAGATTAGAAAAGTGTTTGTGAACTATTTGGAGTAATATACTCAGTAATGCACTCGTTTACTGCTGAGTGTGTGTTCTTACATGTGTTGAGTGTGACATACAGTGACCTGTAAACTCTACGGAGACACAGAGAGTATGATTATTATTATTGAAAGTAGTGTGAAAGAAAAGGACTCATGGAGGTCACGGTAAAAGAAGGACTTCCTGTTAAACAAACGACAGCAGGAAAGTCTCCAGCGTCCCTGTGAGGAAAACGTTTGAAGCCTCAAACAGGAAACGGGTTTGTTTGTCGTCACGTTGGTGTTTCGCTGTTTGAGTCGCGATACAGATGAATATATGACCTGAGTCATAATTCATATTTGAATTATAACAATAATATTAATGTTACATAGTAAAAAAGCCCAAGTTTAACCTATCAGATCAGATTTTCTTCAGATAATACATGTTTATGCTAAATTTAAAGACAATCTGGGAATTTTAAGTTGATCAAATTATGAAAATCTGCTGAAATGTAGGACTGAAGTCATTCTTTCATTTTTAACTATAAAAATCGAACATTTCAGGACCAGAGTGCTGAAGCCCATATTGAATTTTTATTTATTTTAAATGGAGTCTGAAGCCCGTTTGGAGCTGTTGGACACGGACGTGTCCATGACAGTCAGCGTGACTGGAGCAGCAGAGTGAACGAACTCTTCAGTGATGCTCACTCATGTGCTGAAGAAATCAAAACTGCTGTCTGTGATGTGACGGAGGGCTTTGCTGGGACTGGAGCGAGCCCCAAAACTTTAAAAATGAACGAAAAAGAAAATCCAAAGATCTCAGATCCACGACCCCGCTGTGCTTTGATGAGAAGAGGCCTCCCTCTGCTGCACAGGGACAACAATCACCCGTTTCGCTTTCTGCCGATGGCTTCTCCTTCAGGGTATCCCCGGCAGCAGCGCCCCCCCAAAGTGCCTCAGAGACTTTTAGAGTTTCACAGAAAGAAAGAGGGAGGAATACTGGGAGGCAGATCCACGGAGGCACAGGAAACGGGTCGGGAAACCCCGTAAGTCCCAGTCTGAGGATCACAAACATCTTCAGGGACGCCGGACTGCTCACTGTGTTGGAGTTGGCAGTCGATGCCGTCTGTTTCGCGTTGCCATCCACACCTCAGCTGACCTGCATGATGAAAACCCGGAGAGGGGAGGCCTTTCATTTTCACCGGCTTCAAACTGTTTGTCTGCTCGAGGGGATTTTTCAGCTCACAGGTTTGACAGGAGACCTCCAACCACGAGGAAGCCCTTTACAGCAGAGCTTCTGCAGGCGGCCCGAGGAAAAAGCAAAAACACATCAGTGCAGAGCTGCTGCTGTGGGAAGAGGTCTCCTCCACAGCTGTTCTCTCTGCTCCCATCAAACTTCAGGAAAAGCTGCACCGAACATTTAGTGCAGCAACGGAAATTAAAGAAACGCTTATTTTCTCTCATTACAGCAGGATGAGCCTCGAAGTCCCTCAGGTACTAAAGCTGCTCCAAAGCAGCAGGTCAGGAGAGCAGCGCTGCGACGCACGACAAGGTCGTCCATAAGTGTGTCACCAGGTCTGCTTCTGATAAGAAACCATTAAATCCATTAAGTCCTCCAGTTTTGAGATTAGCAGACTGTCGTGTAGCAGAACTTTGATTCTCTGCCTGAAAACAGGCTGGAACACGTTTATGGAGAGGAAATGGAGACACGGTCGTGCTTCCAGAAACAAAAACAAAAAGCACAACAGACAAAAACTCAAAGTCTTTAAAGGGTTAACCTTCGAGGACAGTGGGCTTCCCCTAACATGACTTCCTTCTTGCCTCGATGGTTTCAGCCACTTTATGGAAAGTCTGCATCTCCAAACAGACGCAGAGTTTGATGGATTCAGGTTCATTAGCACACTAAACTGATCATATAGAAGAATTTACAGCAGTTATTTCTCATCCTGTGTTTTAGATGGGAGACTTTTCTTCATCCCACTTGGCAGTGTGGTAAAGTGTTTGGCAGAGTGTCTGAACTGAGATTTAACAGTGAACCATGATCTGCTGCGATTGGAAGGCAGACAGAACATTCATGCTTCCAGCACAAGAACCTAAACCTGCTATATTTACTGAAATATTCATGTGACCAGGTGATCTAACATGTTGGATTAAACCCATTCATCATATTTGGAACTGAATGTAATCACCACACCTTCCACACGGGAACATTTGACCCAGGTGTTCTGGCAGTAAAGTGTCTCAAATATACAAACTTTTTATGAGACTGGCTGAACCCAAACTGCCGTCACGGCCCTGGATGGGTCACGATGACCTGCTGACTGTTCAGATGTTCACAGGTTAAGCTGTGGTGTGCTCTGGCAGAGGGGAGCACGGTCATCGTTCAGTGTGATCGCTAACTGAACCTGTTAAAGTCCATAAAAATGAGTCCGTGTCAGCACTTCCAGAAACGTCGCAATGAAGCACATTTTCTGCGCTCCTCTGGGATGGCTGATGGTGTGAGAGCAGTCTTCATCATTCCGGTTCTTCTTTCCTGTGATTGGATGCAGAGATTGAGGTCAGACCCACCTGTGGATGTGATCTCAGCGCCGGCTGTGGCGGACAGTCGGCTTCGGGCCAGACTGGTGAAACAGCAGCTGAGGGTCGTTTGTTTTCTGTGTTTTGGCTGCAGACATCACTGGTTACTAAGCAACAGCCCGGCAGGAGGACGATGGAGAGATGTTGGAAACATCTCGGCTCTGCAGACTCATCAGCAGAGCCTCCTCCTCCAAATAAGGCTGCGCGTCCTCAGTGAGCTTCAGCAGCTGTCAGAGTAAGTTCTTTGAGTCTGAGTCAATAAAAGTTCAGAAAGAGAACAAAAAGTAAAAGAAAAACCAAAAAGACTGTCTTCTCCATGAGAGACGGCAGCCCTGACACGCTGCCCGGCAGGCAGCTCGCTGCTTGTAGAAATCCGTCACCTGTAACACTCGGAGCGCAGGGATTTCTACAGGCAGCTCGCTGCTTGTAGAAATCCGTCACCTGTAACACTCGGAGCGCAGGGATTTCTAAACGTTGGTGGCTTCTGAGCAAAAATGGCACCTGCACATCTCAAACCAATCAGAACTCCAAACGTGCAAATTGATCTGCATGAGCTGTTTGTTCATATCTGAGGACTTTGCATGTCTTCAATACTTTCACACATTTCCAATTACACTGATTGATTTGAGACAAATGCAGATTTTTACCCAGATGTGCTGCCTGCCGGGCAGACTGAGGCGACAATCAGACCGGAAGCTATAGAAACACAGAGCGCACGTTTCCTTTTCCCACCTGCCACACTTCATATATAACAACAACGCCTCAGCAGTACCAGGTAAGAGGCCTAACATCAGACTAAAGTGGCTGTGGAAGCAAACCACAGCTGCTCACATCATCAAAGTTATTCAGCGATTTGGAAAGTCGTGTTTTTATTAAACTTGGAGCTCGCCTTTTCTGCTCGAACTTTTCACCAACTTTCTGTAGAATAAATAAACTTTATACACCAACAAAGTGTCACAGAGGCATATTTAACCCTGTGGCCTGTCGTCTGGTTTCTCTCCGCCTTGTGGGAAAATGTGCACCTGTGTTTGTGCTTCACCTTCTTAGCGTGATTGTCGCCTCAGTTTAACTGTCGTTTGTCAGGGTTGCTGCCTCTCAGGCTGCCTGTCAGGAAATCCGATAATCAAAGGTGTCCTTCTCCATGTAGTCGGTCCAGGTGGAGGAGGGCATGCTCCGATACGGGTCCAGGAGGATACGGAAACAACGGACGATCAGGAGGCCCAAGAAGATGAAGAGGATGAGGACGAAAATGAAGGCCGCCCTTTGCTCGAGTGTGAGGAAGGCGGCTGAAGCTGAGGACGAAGACGATGAGGAGAAGTCTGATTCCGAAGCAGAGAAGGTGCTGCTGTAGAGGTCGTCTGCCATGTTGGGGTGAGAAATGTTTGGTGGCTTCAGAAGCTGATTCTCCTTCTCGGTCCAGAGGAGATGATCATCTTTGAGTCACGAGGTCAGCGTCTGAAATGCCTGCAGAGACAAACAGCAGAAACAGGAATGTGAAGAACACTAACCTCTTATTATTCTACCCTGCAGCTTCAGAGAGAAGGTTAAGTTACAACGACAATAACCAACGACGTCGACGACACCGGGCTGTGCACTGAAACACAGCATCATCTGCATAGCTGCAGAAATGACCTGAAATCCTAAAACAGGAGCAAGAATGAACCCTGCAGCTCGCCGCGTACACAGAAAGGGTCAGTAACATTCATTGGTGCTTTCTGGGAGCATGTGCGTTGTGATGCTTTGTAACCCGCGATGGACAGAAGTGTTTCCAAGAGTCTCTTTGTCCTCATAAAGCCGAGCTGTGAACGTCTCTGTAAGTTCAGTGTTGTCCTCCTGCTGTTGTTCTCCTGCCAGCAGCCTGTGGGCGGGTCTGTGGGCGTTGTTCCTTTGAAACACTGCTTCTGGAAACAAGCTCCTCATTTGCTTCCCACATGCAGATTAAAGCTGAGCTCAACAGGCTTCAAATGTTGCTGCGTTTTCCTCCTCTCTGCATCCAAAACCTGAAAGTCAAACAGTGCTGGACTGAACCTCTGCTACTCGCATCTCCTCTACAGGCCACAAACCAGGTGAACATCAGTCCTCGTCCAAACAGCATGGATATGAAGAATGCGCATTGAGTGCTAATTGGAGAGAAGGAGGTTATCAAAGTGGTTTTCCAGGCCTCCTAATTTAGAGTAAAAAGAGTTCACAGAAATAGTTTGAAGATGAAGCTCGGGATGTGTGCAAATGGTTCTGATGCATATTTAACAAACCCTAAACCTCCAACACGGCCTTTTCCTCCCCGTCCAATAAAGAAACAGATTACCATCAAACGACATCTACCAACGTTTGCATGCCAGGAACCTTAGAGGTGTGTTGTTGAGGACTGATGTCTCTGTCCTGCCATCCTGGTCAGCCTCTGAACCACACTGTTAGCCTTTGCAGTAATTTCCATAGCTTAGTACTGCAAAATCAACAGTAAAAAACTCTAAAGGATGTTAGCAGTTTGGTACTGTAATTTGCATGTAATTGTGGGAAAATTCCATGAGATTACATTATTTTTACGGTAACTCACCGTACTCATGGAAACAGCTGTAAAATACAGCAAATGTAACAATTGGTGATGTTACTGAGATTATACTATTACACCATCCGGATTTATGTTGTTTTCTACTGTAGATCTAAGAGTAATTACTTAAATCCTCATTCAGAGTGTATTACTATAAAATGTGATTCACTGTGAAAGTAGTATAACATATAAACTACAATATACAGCATAATTTTTAACTTAAGGAGTAAGTTGCAGCCACACTAAAATTTAATTCCTTGAACTGAATGGAACCTCATATATTAATAAATGCATTTGTTTAGTCAAACAATGTGAAACATTAGTAATACTATTAATTAATAGTATACTTGTAAGGTTAGTATTGTGATAGAGTCGAGTATATTTAATTATACCCTTGTAGACATTATGACATTATGCTAGTACAATTATGGTGAACAAAAAGTTCATTTCAAGAATACTGTTATGTACTAAAACGGGGGCCAATATAGTCCCAAGAAGCATTATTAGTATACGTACTAGGTAAGGTATACTTGGGAAATTGAAGTATACTTATTTTTGTATGGCCAGCAACAAAAACTAATGGCTACATTTAGAGTAATGTTTAAAAATGACTTCATTTAGCAGGATGTTGCTTTTTTCTCTTCTTATTCTTTCTTATACTGGACCTTCATTTGTTTTGTATAAGGTGGTACTTTTTAAGACACCTCTGCCTAACTACAGTGAACTGATTTAATAATATGCTCTGGTTGTCATTTTACACAAGGTGTCACATCCATGAAACCTACACCACTAACCAGCATCAGTCCTACAACTTCACTCTCAAAATTAATAAATTCTGGGACAAGCAGAAACTGTATTTTTAGCGGTGCATTTTGCTGCAGGCCAGATTGCTATTAAATGCTCTCCTAAAGAAATAATTCCTTTGTAGCACCACTTCGTCTTGGTTCAGAAGAGATGTCCTGATATACGTGATAATGTAACACATTATCACAGTTTAGCGCGTTGGGTTGTGTTTTTAAAGCGATTGTTACGTTTTTAAAGCTTTGTAACGCGACAGGTGCGATAGCCGACGCCACACCTTCACCTGACGTACAACGTGACGTATGACGCACACGTCGGGTATTCACTTTCAAAACAACAATGGGGATAGAAAATATTGCTCGAGGTGGTTAATGCTCCTTTCGCTGGTTGCCAACCACCATTAAATAACAACAAGAAGAAAATATTGATCTGCTTCTCTTAGTTTTGCACGTTTAAGCCGCAATTCAGACTCAAACAAAGCTGCAAAGCAGGAGAACAACATGGCCATCAAATATTCTGTGCCACAGATACAGTTCGCTGCAGCACAGAGTGATGATGAGACCGTTAACATGTGCAACTTAGAAGTAGTCAGAGGTAACTGGATGTTCAATCGGGTTAAATGCAAGGTTGATTGGATTATATCTGAAGATCGTATGCTATTCGTGGTAACTCTGCTAGACTCCAAATTGCTGCTCGTCCATGCGGGAGTATCTCAAAATTAAATGAAACCACTTAACACTTTTTCCCTAAAACGGACTGACATGGGACACATTAAAGTTGGATCGGAACCAGCTAATCAGTCTGAAGGTAAGTGTTTTTTTCACTTATTCGAGAGAAGTCCGAAATGCGTTCTTAGTACTGTTTGTTTTGACTTTTAAGCTACCCTACCAGGATATTTTCATTTAAAGACAAATTGTCAATATCTATGAATGTGGAGACTCAAAAGACTAGTTAGGTAATTTGCCGATGGATTTATGAGACTTGATAGAAACTTGGACGTTTGCAACAGGTGAATCGGTGAACTACCGAGGTTGCGCCCAAATGCTTAAAGCTGTTAGCTGGTCAGTGTTTTCAGGTGTGCTTGTACTACCTGTACGGTGCGGAGTGCTGACTAAGTCATGTTAAACCCATTAAAGCGTCGAGCTCAAATATCTTTTCATGTTTGTGCACTGCTCTCTTGTCGGCACACATTTTCTGTTTATTGAAGCCTTTTGTGAATAATTTTGATCATGTAAAAACTGGGAATTGGTCCCTATTGACAATACTCTTATTTTTTGCATTGAATATGTCATTCAGGAAAGGTAATTGGTCACTGAAGTTTTTGCAACTGTGTATTTCTAAATTTTGTGGCTTCAGTGCACACAAATTTATATTGTTCAGTTTGCATGTTAAAAGCCTGCCAAGCACCCCAAGGCTGATTATGCTTGGTAAGAAGTCATTTATGACATAGAGCTGATTAGACCATATTAAAATTTCTGTTTGGCACAGGAGCTTTTCGTGGACACAGGTATCCAGTCTCTGTTTTGTTAGCTCAAATTTCTGTAATTTCCTTTATAAACCAAGGTTGTTGGACATGTGTCTCAGTGAATCCAGCAAAGTAACAATATCAAATTTCACATTACATATTACTGATCAACAGTAGTCTAGCTACACCAACAGCAGAAATACTGAAGTCAATACTGTAAAGTTTAACAGCAGCACAAACTATAAACTCCAAAATAACCATACAGTTGATTCACCTCTGGTACTTTAACTGGGCTGACTCTTTGTTAGGTGTGTTTAATGTGCAGAATAATTCCCAATTATATACAATTATAATATGTTAAAATGGACTTATGTACATAAGGCCATTAATAATTAACTGTACGTAGGTATTTGCTTTATGACTATCTAGACAGTGTGAAGAAGTGAAGTATTGAAATTATTTTATGTTGCATAATGACAACATGTTGCCCCTATACATTTAAGGACAAAGTTCAATGACCGCCACCTGCTGGATGGTGAGTGCAGAGGGGCGTGTAATTGTTGAGCTGGACAAAGAGAACACCTGTGCTGATGCAATGTCAGTCTTCTTTGGTTCATTCTATGTATTGAACCTGGAATACCAGGAGTCAGCGGGTGCAAGGTTTTTTGTAAGGATAAACCCTGAAGAGGGAACAAAATGTACCTCCAAGGTTGGGACAAGAAGGACTGGGACCACTGTGAAGCGAAAGGTTGTTCACATTAAGCCTCATGTCACAACTTTCCTCCAGTGGCTTACTGAATTTGAGTGGAGAACTTCAAATTAGGGAAATTAGTAAATTTCTTGTATAATTTAAGTGACCAGTTTTTTTGGAACCCTCCAGTCTCTTACAGTATGTTACTGTTAACTGAAATTACGGTAAATTACGACCTGTTAAAAGAGTAAATGACCGCCTGTTGGGACACGGTGTCCTCTAGCAGAGATGAATATTTTTGGTACTGATGATGCGTGATAACGGTAAGTTACTGGTTAATATATTGCAGTTTATTACCTTGCAGCGGGCTTACAGTGACATACCGTGAATAAACGGTAGTATACCAATTTATTAATCACAGTATGATGTTACTTTGTTGACGTAATTTACGACATAACGACATAACGGTATCTCACTGACATAACTGTCGCCAGTGAGATACCGTAAAAAAGGCTACGGTGCGTTACCATAATTTGTCCAAGAGTATTATACCACACCAGCAAAAAACGGTATCATCCTGCAGAACGGTGAGCTACCGTAACACGGCATGACGCTGGCAAAGTGACGCCAGTATGTTACCGTAAAGTGGCGATGAAAAGTCTAACAGTGCACCTCAGGCAGCTCTGGTTCACAGCTTCCAGCGCTACCCCTCGGTGAGCAGGATGATTGGGTGTGTCAGCTCCAGGTCACTAACCCTACACTGCATCATATCTTCCAACAGGTGCAGCTGGTAGCTTGTTGGCTCTTTGAACTTCAGGCATCCTGCTATCAAACTGAGGCCTGGCCTGCAAATCCACACAGTCACAGCAATCTGACAGCAGAAGGATGAGGATTATGAATGAGTTTAACCACGCTTTGGATGTCATGTCAGAAGACTAGAAGACGGCGCTGGTATAGCCTCATGTTATACTGCACCACTGAGAAAGCTGCAAAGTAAATATGCATGCATGCATGTCAGCGCCTGCACCTCAGCTGTTTAAACACACCTGTGGCATGGTTTAAAAACTCGCGGGTTGGCACATTCACAACATTTTCACAAAACTTGACCTCTGACCTTGATTTGAACGCATCCAAGCTCTATGTCGCCTTGTTCTCAAAGGTGGGTGTCCACGGCCACCTGACACCCACCTGCCGCCTGGCAGGTTGATGCCAATCAAGTTCAACACTGAAAGCACAGGCTTCCACGTGTAGGGATAAAAACGATCCTCGTCCTGAAGTCAGGATTTCTCAGCAGCGTGGAAAATGCCCGGCGGCTTTCCGCTCAGCTGGAACATGACGCGGGTCAGGATCAAGACGAGGGTCAGAGCACCCGGACGGGTGTCTTCATGGCTCATTGTAGTTCCACTAAAGCTGTTTTCCTCCTTTACAGACTTTGTAGGGTGGACAGGATCACACACTTTGTTAAATGACTTGTTAATGAGGTTGTATTACTGGTTTAGCTTTGGGGCTCGTCCTTGGATGGTTCACCTGCAGGCTGTGTTATAAGCACTCTGAACAGCATGCATCCGCCGATGAGTGTACTCACTGATGTAAAACCTTTCAAAACATCGCTTTGCATCGCGTCGTGATGGCGCGTGTGATCAGTTTCAACGAGGCAAGGGCAGGACGCCCGTGGAGGGTTTGCTGATGGTGCACAGCTAAACTTTCTCCTCCTTCCCTCTTTAATATTTCACCGCTGCCCGTCTCCTCCTTCATTCTCATTCAGTTCAGCTTCACTTTCTGAACTTCTGCAGGAAAAGAAAGCGAGGTGTGGACTTTTTGAGAACATGGAATCAGTCCTTTAAAGCTGATTTCCATCATGTGGATGCTATTTACAGTTTTATTAGAGGCCACGTTGAGCTGATTCATCACTGTAGAGGTGAAAGCACACACAGCAGCATGCTCTGCTTTATAATGCAGGAGTCTCAGAGTCCCTGCAGGCTGCAGCTGTGGCTCTGAAAATGCGTGAAAACCTAAAATAAGTAATTAGATTTGATGGAGCAAATCATGCTGACCTCAGAGGTGCCACTCTCACTCAGAGCACCATCAGCGTGAAGCCTTTGAACAGCCGTCACCGTAAAGATCAAAGGAATGTCGGAAAGTTCTGGACAAGTTTGAACTGGGTGGAGGTCAGAGCTCACTGTGCTGGTTCATAACGTAACGGCGAGCAGCCCGCGTGTTTCCTACACATGAAGTTCATGTGTCACAGTGCCACTCCACAGCTGAGTCGGGGGATCGGATGGTCGGGGTTTGAATCCACTGAACGGCTACCCCGAGGCAGGTACTGTCCCAACACACTGCTCCCTGGGATTGGTGGCTGCCCACTGCTTCACAGAGTGAATGGGTTAAACGCAGAGGACTGATTTCCCTGCAGGGATCAATAAGTATACATCAGATACGGTCCCGTTAACCACAGACTAACCAGAGACGCTTATTCTCTGCTGAGAGCTCAGAACAAAGCTTGGGAGATGCTGCAGCTCATAGTCCAAGCGAGGAAGAAGCTGTCACGGGGTCAGGGCTCTGGCAGGGCTTTCAACGCCTCACTGACTACAAGCCCCTCCCCTGCCGCTCTCTACCAGATAAACTGAAGAACTTCTATGCGTGGTTTGAGATTAACAACACCACCCGGGCACACACGCTTCCACTGCCACCGGGACACCTGAGAGGAGAAAGGCCAGCATCAACCCAGACACGGCGGCAGGACCAGATAAGATTCCTGAGCTTTAAAGACACTTCAGCACATCAGGCAGCCGTGCCACGACTCAAGAGCACCATCAAAACTCCAGTGTCAAAGAAAGCAAACCCAGTTCGGCCCGTGGCCCTCACACCAGTTGTGAGCTAATGCTTTGAGCGGCTGCTTTTGAAGCACATCAGGCAGTCGTGCTGATGCAGCTTGACAGAGATGGTGACCGATTTCAGGAGGCCAGGCGAACATCATGACACTGACCTCACCGTAGATGGTGCTGCTGTGGAGAGGGTCAGCAGTGTTCCTGGGTGGGCACCTAGCTGACGGCCCATCCTTCTCCACCAGCACACCAGCATCAAAAAGGCACAAAGCATCTCCAGCCCCTCAGGAGACTCAGGACCCCCGACACCTCGCCCCACAGAAAACATCCTGACGCTAAGCTTCACAGCTGGTTTGGCAGCTGGAACAACAGGCTTGTTAGGACTGCCAGTAGGATAGCTGGAGTCCCTCTCCCATCCCTGGAAGCAGTCTCCATCATCAGAGACCCCCCCCCCCCCCCCCACCACCATGGCCTGTTCTCCCTCCTGCCATCTGGTGACAAGTAGAGCAGCTGCAGGAGCATCAGGATGCTGGAGGGGTTCTTCACACAAGCTGTGAGGCTGATACAGGACTGTGATACCCCCCCCCCCCCCCCCCAATCCATGCAGCCACACTGTAAGACCCACAAACAGACTGTGACCCCCCCTCCCCCCCCCCCCATATACACACAGAGAAACAACACACTCCTCACACACTCAGTCTCTGTGTGAGGACTGCTGTAGCTGAATGAGTGTGACTGCTTACACCTGAGTTTGCTCTTTTTATCCTTATTTTAGGTATTTGTTATACTGATTATTGATTATTATAGACACTGGTGAGAAACAGCGCTTTGTTTCAGTCTGTGTTTTTCTGTACACGCAGTAAATGTGGCTCATACAGTCTGAACATGAACCCGGAGCCAACATCCGATCGAATTGGACGTATTATTGATCAGAAAACGTCGTCAGAAACAGCAAACGTTTGAATCACAGAGTTTAATTTTTGTTGAGCAGCCCGAACACTTTGATTTTAAAGAGTGTGTGACACACACACGCACACACACGCACACACACACGGCGGTCCAGCTGTGAACGCTGAGGTCGGGTTACTTCCTGCAGATCAAACCTCTCTGCTGTGTCGTCTGTTGCGTAACATGTTTGCAGCCGCTCGAGTGAAGCAATGTGTTGGCGTGGAGAGAGTGGAGGAGTGGGAGTGGGCGAGAGAGGAGGATGCTGATCTGAGTGGGAGAAAGAGAGAGGAGCCTTCTAAGGATGAGCTGTTTGTGGACGCTCTGAAACCAGACGGTGATTCAGAGGAGAGCAGGAAATGACAGCACAGTAATTCAACAGGTAGCTAAACTGTTTATGACCCTGTTTCCTTTATTTTTACATATATTTAGTTGTTTTTCACTGGTGCAAACACCCTGGATGGCTGAAACGAAGCCAGTGTCATGTCCTATCAGCTGCAGCTCCTCCTTTGCTGATCAACTGATGAACTTGATTGATGGAAAGCTGTTTCTTGTTATTAGTCTGAAGGGAATCTGAAAACCCAACAGTGTCTGCAGTGATGTGTTCACAGCAGTGGCGTGTCCAGCGGGGTGGCCTGGGGGGGGGGGGGGGCACAGGCCACCCCCCCCAACCAGACTGGCCAGCTAAAACAATAACATTCAATGAAATATCAAATGTATGATTATGTTTTCACAGTGAAGCTCAGATATCCGAGTGTAAGTGAATGCAGCATCGGCTTCTGCACTATGAGCATCATGTTAGCAAAGGAAGGAGAGCCAAGCACGAAAGAGGCACCGCAGAAAACTATTTGTCGGCGAAAGATTAACACCAGGGGTCCCAGTCCACGAGGGCCGGTGTCCCGGCAGGTTTTAGATGTGTCCTTGATCCATCACAGCTGATTTAAATGGATAAATTACTTTCTCGACTTGAAGTTCTCCAGAGGCCTGGGAATGAACTAATCATGAGATTCAGGTGTGTTAACCCAGGGTGAGATCTAAAACCTGCAGGGACACTGGCCCTCATGGACTGGGATCGGGGACCCTTGATTAACAGGTTAACATAGCTGGACTGGCCATCAGCCCACCGGTGATTTGCCCAGTGGGCTGATGACTTATTTATTTATTTATTTTTGTAATGGCACGAACAATGAGAGGTGGTGGATTGGCCAGATGCTGGCTGATGTGTAAAAATAACTCAGCTGTTTGGTGGTGGCTGTGGTGGAGCTGCCACAGAGGCCAGCAGGTGGATGAGGGAAGGGGAGGCAGGAGGAGCAGAGCCCCGAGGCGGCCGCCCGGTCCGAGAGTGTCAGGTGAACCGAACTTCAGGTAAGAAGTTCTGACCTGCAGTCTCTCTGGGTCAGATATGAACCAAGTTTAGGTGGAGTTTATTTTCGTTATGCTGACTTTTCCGTACTGCTACTAGCTAGCATGACGGAGTTTCTATACAGCTGGGTGGTGCTATGATGTTACTGATGTTGAACTTTATTTTGTTCATAAGGTTAGTTAGTAGAGTTGCCAACCGTCCCATAAAAAACGGAATCGTCTCACATTCAGAGAAAATATTACGCGTTTCTTATTGAGGTGAAAAGGAACAGTTTGTCCCGTAATTCAGCTACAATGAAAAAGACACAAAGCTGGAGTTATTCTGTGTCTTTGCTGCACAGCTGCCTCTTCTTCTCTCATTCTCTCCCCCTCCCTCTCCTGTTTCTACTTCAATCATGAAACTGATCAATGATCAGCTGATCGGCTCTCGTTTTTTTATCGCCCACTTTGCGCCAGAAAGAGGAAACCAGCGGATGTCGCGCTAAACAACAGCAGCACGTTTCAGCTTGATCAGCTGTTGTTAGAATTTATTTAATATTAATTTCTAGTATCAGCTGATGTTTGCTGGAGCCACAGCTGTAAAGCTGCTGGTCATGATGTCGGTTTGGATATGTGGTGAGAGGGAAACATGAAGATGAAACCAGGAGATGTCCTTACTGAACCATCAGAGCTGAACGGGTGATGGAGAAACAGGTTTACCTTTTAGGTGACATGGATGAGTTGAAGTTATGAACTGTTTCTGAGAGACAAATAACACCAGGATCCTTTTCTAAGCAGCTGACAGCTGGTAACTGTGCAGGGGCGGGTCTAGCAAAGTGCTGCCAGGGGGCAGGTAGGGCATTAACAGGGAGAGGGGGGCACAAAGAAATACTTTTCTTTCTTATTCTCATTTAAAATGTCTAGCTTTTAAAAAATAATTATCTGAAAGTTTTTATCTGACGTAAAATGTATAGAAATCATACATATACCAACAAGACTGTACATCACTGTCACAGCAGCGTTTGTTTTCATTCAAAGGCTTTATGGCTTTAATACCTGGTGGGCCGGTCTGTAGTCAAAATGCCCGATTTTCTGTCCCAGTCCAGCCCTGCAGGTTAATACTGGCAGTGTCACCATGCCAGCTGACTGTATTTCATCATCAGCCAGTGTTGTTCTTTATCAATATTACCAAAGTTTACCATAAGGCAGCATAGAAAGTATTTACTTGCTTTCAGGTTTTATTCAAATGTTCGTCTTTTCAGTTGTTTCCCCACTTTTTCCTGTTTCACAATCAAACACCAGTTTGTGAGAAGATGATCTTGTTTTTTTAACAGGCAGATAAAGTTTTGCATTGGCTAATTTGCCAATTGTATGTTAAAATTTTTTCGTATTTTAATATTAAAAAAAGTTTTTGCCCAAAACATATGTGCACTATATGTCAGTAAAAATACTATGCAAATATTGCTGTCCTTGACTGCTGAGTAAATACTGACAGAGCACTGATTGTATCTCTTGTACTTTATCAACACAGTATCTAACAACTTTGCACCGTAGTGGTTAAAATCTCATTCTAATAAGAGTTAAAAGCGCATTCAGTTATTAGGTTTATAGTTTTATTGAATTATGGTTAACGGTTGGTAGAATTGTTTTTAACATTATCTGCCAATTACATCTGCCACCCTTCTCCAAATCTGTGCCCCTACCTGGCCCCCCCAACAAAAATTTTCTAGACACGCCACTGGTTCACAGGTGAGTCTGGTCCCATCGTTGTTATGCTCTCTGGGTCAGTCAAAGAGAGAAAAGAGCATCACATGACCTGTCTGCATCACCCTCAGCTTCCCTCTCAGGGTTCCTCAGCCTCAGCATCGATTCCTGGCTGAGGTCGTCAGCCTGGAGCCGCTCTGAAGGCCAGTTTGTTTGATGAGGTAAACAGGCTGCTGTTCGCATGCTGATCAGGGCCAACCTGAAAAACAGGGAAAACAAAGCTGCTTGCCCAGCTAACCACTGGAAACCAGAGCTTCTTGGAAAGAGTGGGGCAAAACCAAGGAAGTGAAAATGTCAGGAGTTTGGTCTCTTTCTAATATGTTTTTGTTTCAGGGTTTTCCATGTCGCTGGTTCCTGGTTTACATTTATATCAACCTTCTTCCTGTTCCTTTGGATTCTCGTCCTTCAGGTATGTGAGTCGGTCATTGGTTTGGTCACTTCCTGTCTCACTTTGGTGGTCTTCTGTCCCCTCTGCTGTCATTTCTAGTTTGAATTTGGTAAATCCTCTTTCTATGCTGTTTCCATCTAACAGGCTCAACAAGTCGTGCTCTGGGATTGAACCATCAACCTACCCTACCACCTAAGCTACAGCCAGCTCTCCACATAATGGAGGGGCAGTCGTTGCCATTGTTTTGTGACCAGTCTCTGAAAATGTCACGGTTAGTGTTATGTGGCAGGCAGGATGGGGACCCAAATGCAGGACTCGAGACGGAGGAATAAACTCAAACAGCAGCTTTACTGCTGGAAAACTCACATCAAACACACAAAACTAAACTAGAAACAAGAAACTCAAACTAGAAAATAAACCAGGGCCATGGAGGGAAACACAACACAATGAGGGTACGACAACGGACAGAGGACAACATAGGGTTTAAATCCACAAGCAGGACAACAACAGGGGGGGCAACAGCTGGGACTAATCAGACCTAACGACACGAGGGGACGCACATCTAGATACACAGAAACAGGAAACACAGACTCAAACTCAAGACATGCAAGCTTAAAACAGGGAGCATGGGACACGGGACAAAGACTACACACAACACTGAGGAAGGAAGGACTCCACTATGAACTACAGGAAACCAAACGAACAACAATAATCAAATAATATAATTACAGAGTCAGAAACACAAACACAGCAGACTCGGTACTGTGACAGGAAACGATTTGGAAAAGTTCAAAATCAAGAAGGAAAAATGAAAATGTTACAATTTTGGAAAACCATTCAATCCCACCCAAAACCACTGCTCTATGTATTCTGTTAAATAATGAGCCATCCATACTTTTATTTTGGAAGTTCGTGTTCTCTCCATCGCCGTACTTCCTGTTTCACACTAAGCTTTCTGTACTGAATTAATCAGCTCCTGGGCAGATACTTGGATCAATCTTCAATGTTTCCTCTGCTGTTTCACACATTTATAACAGCAAAGATTTGACAGCAGGTCAAACAACAGCAGCCTTGAAAAGCCAGCAGGGGGCGCTCCCTGAATCCAGACCCACACTCCAAACTGTTCCTGATTATAAAAGCAGGAACGAGTCAACAACACACAGACAGCAACATCTAGAAGAAAAGTAATTAAAACTCCACCTTTAACAGCAGTGTTTCCTGCTGCCAGTCCAGCCTCTGAACAACAACCACACCTGGATTATTCATGACACATCTGCACTGCAGGTACAGCACACAGGAAGTCTGCACTGCCCCTTCATGGCGGTCAGTCTTTAGTGAAACACGGGTGGCGGCAGCATCGTCCTCCAACCAGGCTCAGGATGAGCATGAAGATGTTTTTAGAGGAAAATCCAAAGATGAAGTGTAAACACCACAGAAGAAGCCTGGACACAGAGCTCTACTGACCGACAGGTATGAATGGTGCCTGGCTCAGAACATGGACAATAATACATGCACATATGTTTAATATAGATATATAAAGAGTGTACCACCCCTGCGGGCGGTCTGTCCTTCCAGCTCGGGTCCTCTACCAGAGGACTGGGAGCTTGAGGGTCCTGCACAGTATCTTAGCTGTTCCTGGGACTGCGCTGTTCTGGACAGAGATCTCTGATGTTGTTCCTGAGATCTGCTGGAGCCAATCGCCTAGCCTGTGAGTCACTGCACTGGGACCACTGGGACCACTGTTACCTTCACCCTCCACATCTCCTCTGAGCCCTTGCTTCTCCTGTTCCTCCTTCCTGATGTTGGTGCTTAGAGCTGGTTGCTGCCATGATTACCCCCTCTGTGCAGCTTTGTCCAGCACACTGGATTACTTTAATGTAAAGTTTAGTGTTGGCCACGTGCAGCATTCCAGATAACAGTCCACTGCAATGTGTGTGTGGGTATGTCACTGGTGTTTGTTTTGGAGGGTTGGAGGCAGTGAGTAAGGTGGCAGGAGGGTGGGGGTCAGTGACAGTTCAACAGCCTGATAGCAAAAAAAGATCACATTCATCGCAGAGACCGACATAATCTGACCAATCAGCGACTGCTGTGTCAGCTGTAACCTGCTGTCAGCAAGTCCGCGCTTGCGTGCAACGTTTCGGTTGTAACTTTGGGAAACTGAGATTCTGCAGGAAGGAGAGCCGCGAATAAATCCCTGGATTATACATACTGTCAATTTACTGCTCTACTGTTTCCTCACTGTGTGTGTGTGTGTGCGTGCGTGCGTGCGTGTGTGCGTGCGTGTGTTGCTGCTTTCATGCAAGAAAGAATTCAATTAACAGATGATGTAGTTCCACCAAGTCTCCAGTTTGGCTTTGACAGCAGAGCTATGATGGTAGACACGCACGCACGCACGCACGCACGCACACACGCACACACACACACAGACACACACACACGCGCACACACACACACACACACACAGACACACACACACGCGCACACACACACACACACACACACACATTTTTGTCCAAACTGATTTTTTGGAGACAACATTCTGCACAAACAGCTTTTTTTAGTTATGATGTAACTGCTGATTCGATGTAAGGAAGCAGCTCGCTCCATCATAAGATAAGATAAGATAAGATAACTCTTTATTGTCATTGCACAGTCATACATAGTACAGTAGTACAATGAAATTGGAAAAACTGTCCTACGTCGGCACTACATATAACACAACACGACACGATATGACACATCACAACGTAACAAACAACACAACACAGTATATTAACTTAGTATAAAAAAGAAGAATAA